>NW_008794281.1:707857-731737 GCF_000699145.1 Aptenodytes forsteri
GTTTGGGTCAGCTGTCCTGGCTGTGCCCCCTCCCAGCTTCTTGCCGGCAGGGCATGGGAAGCTGAAAAGTCCTTGACTAGTGTAAGCACTGCTTAGCAACAACTAAACATCAGTGTGTTATCAACATTATTCTCGTACTTAAATCCAAACACAGCACTGTACCAGCTACTAGGAAGAAAATTAACTCTATCATAGCTGAAACCAGGGCAGTCTGTTTCTAGTTCAATTTTGGATGTGGAATTCAATACTTAAAAGTTTGTAATCCACTTTGGTCAAAATGTGATTGTGTGCTGGAGTCCATAGGACAACTTGAGCATTACCTTGAACCATGGCTTCTTCAAGGATTTGGACTGAAATTAAACCTGGTTTAATCATTTGCAAGGCTTCAATTGGTGATTTTTAGAGATGGTTAGGAACAGTGTGAGCCGGGCCAACATCCCCTAACACTTAAAGAGTAAAAAAACTCTGAGTAAACCCGTTGATTTTACATAGCTCTGTTTAAATGCAACTAAACCTACTTTGTTCAGGAAAGCAGAGTTAATTATAATGTATCACCATAAGCTGTCTCTATAGATCGTATATGAAATACAGTCCCAAGTACTGTTAATTTAGAGAGAATAATAATAAGGTTATTTCACTTAGGAAAAGGTGGGTAGGCAGATAGCATTGAATTGCTGGATTAAAAGTAAGAAAAATAAGAAGTGTAAGAAAGGTATGAAAAAGTCTTGGGTTGAAGTTAAAACAAGTTAGGTGCTAAACCAGTGAAAAAGTAAAAATGTAGGTAACAGAAGTTAGGGTTGTGAAGTAAAGGGGGAAAAGCTGTATGTAGCCACACTCAGCCACAGTGTAGCTTCTCTGAAGCCAGTGGAGTGGCACCCAGTTAAGGCAGGTATAATTTTTATTTTATAACAGAAATATTAGCAAAACAGAGGAATTAGTTGCAGCCAAATCCAGGGCAAACTCCTTTGCTATAAATGACCCTACTTCATTGAAAGGAAAATGATGAAGAATGAGGTCATTTGTGGCATTTTGACTCAGTCAAGCATGTGCTGCCAGAGAGAACGGTTCTGGAACAGTAGAGGTGTTTCCAGAAGGTAAGGTACCCAAGACTTCAGCTCTACAGCCTAATAATGATTGCTAATAAGCTCAGTATTGGGTGGTTTTTATGATCAGCAGTTTAGAAACAATGGTGAGGATAAAGTGAGGATGGAAATACTAATTTCTGTAACTAAAATATAATTTTTCTATTGGATTTCATACTCTGCTATTTTCTCAGTGTCAGTGAAACTCTCGTGAATATAAAGGGACAAGCACTCTTTCTCCTATTCTTTTTTCCTTATGAGTAGCCAGAACCATATGTTCCACTTGCCTATGATCAACGAATCGCCATTTGCTTCAGATTCCCTTGTAAAATGACATATTCATTTAAGTCTTGAGTGTAAAAACTTAAAGGTCCAGTCATGCAAGCTTGCATGAGCAACTAGTCAAGTGAATGGTCTTGTTTAATTCAGTGGAAATGCTCACATGCATTTTTTGCGAGATCGGGCACAGCAGATGATAAGCTGTGTTTTATTACAGTATACCCTATGCTTTGGCCAGTATAAAACAGTGATGTTTTGCAATTTTTATATACATATATATATATTTAATGTTTTTTGGCAAAAAACTTCGCTGATATTCAGAAATCTGGAAAGCAGATATTGCATAAATAATTCACTATTTCAGTATAAAGAGGGGGGAAGCAGATTTATTATAATTTTCCTCACAACACTTTTAAATTTGGTATGTATGGTCTTAAAAAGAGCGTAAGTGAGAGCCAACTGCCTACAGAGAACTCTCTCTTTTTTTCTCTCCCATTCTTTTCTTTCAGCGCAGCCAAGTCACCTCTTGTAGTAAACTGCTGAGTCAATACATTTAAAAACTCACCAACTGTTTCTTATTTCTATATAGTTAACTGATAAGGACCTGTTTAAGGGTTACACCCTTCCGTATTTACAGTGTTAAGGCAAACATGGTTATAGGAAGCAATTACATTTAAAATTTACAGTGCATGTTATACGGTATCACAGTATTCTGTTGGCATCTTTAATTTAATTTGTGTGTGCGTGCAAATGTAGTGCTAGAAGCTGGAGAGCTGCGTTCATGATGATGGATACGGCAGGCTGCTGCCAAGCAGCTTCCTCACAGAACCTTCCCTCAGGTTTTCAATTGACTTAATCCTCGATGCTCTTAGAAATAGGCAAGTCCTCCAGTCTCCTTTGCTATATCAAATTCTGGCTGCAGCAAGAATTGCTGTTCATTCATTAAATGAAGAGATAAATCATACCAGAGATGGCACTCCCAGCCATGGGAAATAGTTCCTTTTCCCCCTTTATGTATTAGTGTCCCCTTTATCTCTCTGTGGGAATTTAGGAGATTCTTAGATGACTGCAGAGGAACACGAAGGGGTGCTGAGAGGTACAGTGCAAGCTCCGTCCTGGCATGGGGGGGTGGGGGGGGCGTTCTGCTGAAATAACAAGAACGAACATCTGTAAAGTTTATAAAAACTACTCCATAAATGTATGCGATGGAATGGAAGTGGTGTTTCTTACAACAGTTTTTAAAACATTCTGCAGAATTTAATAGATTTTAGATAGAACCGTCAGCACAAATACTTTTAGTATGGTGATTTTTCTTTTTGGATCAAAACTATAAACCATAATTCAATGGTATATAAAAAGGTCTTTGAAAGCTGTATTTTGGATTCCTAAAATTTGCATGTCAGAGATGAAATAATAAATAACTTGTCATTTGGGTGTTTAATTGTAAACAGTCAAGAACCTTCACCCCATCATGTCTCCTCGTTTCCTACTCTCATGGATGATGTTTGGCCAAAGCCAAAAGACAGTTCTAAATAGCGCTGTTTCCATGCTCCCTCTGTCTCCTCCTTTCACCTTTTGGATAACTTAAGAAAAAGCAGCTGTTGTAAAGGGTGACAAAACTCAAGAACTCTCTCTTGGACAGGGCAGGATTAAACAATGTGGAAACATGCAATTTCTGTTTAGGACGAACTGCTAAAGGGAGAACTGGGACCAGGATTATAGTTAGGAAGAAATGTTTTGGGTTTTTCCCAATGGATAAAAGAGAAGATTGGAATTCAGGTCTTCTGCTGTCTTCTATCTTCTCATTTTTCTGTCTAGTTTCTTCTATCTTCTTACCTTTAAGATATATATTGCAGCAAATAAACTCATTTATAAAATATATCCAGGTCACTGGTACTGCAGTTTCTCTTCCTCTTGTTTTAAAACTAAATGGTAGCCAATGCAAATGAATTTTTATGAGACATGATCTTGCAGTGTATATCAGGAACAATCTGAGGAAAGCCACCAAATGGAAGCTTCTCGATCTGGATGGGCAAAAAAAGACATAATGTCTGGACTCAGACTAGGCTTGGCCACGACACATGGGCTGAATTCTTCAGCCCTGTCAAGACTGAGGTCTTCGGTGGTTGTTGGTGAAGAACAGGATTTTGGATGCTGGCATACGTTGTATCCAAAGCTGAGGCATGAGTGACATTCAGGCACCAGCAGTAAGGTGACACCTCAGGTAAGGGTTTCCAAGATTCCCAGTCTGCTCTCACAAATTCGCTCAAGGTCTGCTTGTAGCTCTTACCTCTTTCCTGTGCATGACTCCCTTCTTTCCGCTGGATTTCATGGGGAGCTGGTTACTCTGATAACCTTTATGCCTTTGAAAATCTCCCCCAACAATATTTATCTGGTGTACGATCTATTCCAAGGGCATTATGAAATTTAACTTGACTGCCCTTAGGGCTTTTGAAAACCCTGGATTATAGAAAAGCTAGTAATTATCGATTGTTTTATTGTTAGCTCATTTGCAATTTTTTGCCTGCGCAAAGAGCAGTATGGTTTTGTGTTGCCTGTGGTTTCTGTTTGGAGTAACAACCTTAGGCTGATTTTTAGGGATGTTACAGTAAGAGTCCGGATTCTCAGAATGAGAATGAAATTACATTTGGTCACCTATGTCAAAAATACTCTGATCATCTTATTTTGGTTCATTGTGTGCTAATGATTGAAGCTTGGATTGAATTTAGTATCTAACGCTGGGCAGGATTGTGGACTTTCTGTGAAAGATTTTTTTTTTTTTCCCCTGCCATTCCTGCGAATGGAACATGTTTTTTAAGTCTTGGGCAAAAAAACCCAAGTCATAATTTGGATGTGCTGATTGGAGATTTGTGATACTGCCATTAGTTCATTCCTTGAAGTATGCAAAATGTATCTGGATTCATCAAGTCCAGAGCTAAATGGGATCTTCCTAGACCTAATTGCAATCGTAGATTGCTGTGTCCCATGTTAAATATGGACAACCGTACAGGGAGATTTTATTTTCTTTGCTCTTAAAGAGTTGTTCCTGCACAATATAAGGGAACAAACTGATTGGATTGCAGATGGGACATAGAGACTGGGAATACGGGTGAAAACCAGAATCTGGATGTTAGGTTAATGGATTAGAGTTGCAACTAAGGAAAAAGAACAATGTTTAGCAGCAGGCTCTTAAGGCTAAAACAATTTGGGCAAGAACAATATGATGAGAAACCAATGGGATAGTTGATAAGAAAGGTTTGAGGAGGGATGTGGGCTTGAAGAGAGAAGTAGGATTGCAATAAGGAGCCTGGTATCCGGGGACACTTGGATACAAAGGCTAAAGAGGAGCTAGAAGGTGACACAAGGCGAAACAAGGAAGGGCGTTGTGACTGCAGAGAGAATTGGAGTTTTGCCAGGGTGAAGCTTCTGTGTTCCTAAGTAAAAAGACTGGGACATGGATAAGGAGGAGAGGCAGAATGGGAGCTGGGATATGATACCATTACATGAGCTGATAAGTTTTGCATTGAGCAATGCTCAGCAGTTATTCCCTTGACCAAGGAGTATCAAGATTTTGGTTTTGTGTCTTCAGTTTGCACTGGGTGTAGTTCTGCAGAAGGATCAAGCCCAGCATTCCAGAAGCAGCAGCAGGTGTAGGTAGGGACAGCCCTATTGCCGCTGGAACTGTGCTCATCTCTTTGTAACCAAAAGTTTCCCATTCAGCTGCAAATTGCATCTCACTCGCAGAAACTTGCTTTGGCGAGAGAAGGTGATGATTTGTGTAATGGCTTGAGCTTGAAATGGATGAAGAGGGATATTTCCATTTGGTTAACAAATGTAGGGGATACTCCCAGCATCTCTGGCTGCTGCTTGCAAATGCAGAATGAAGCTCCAGTGAGCCTGGCTGTTTGTGTGCCACTTCTGAGCTGAATCATCAGCATTAAAAACCACATTCAATGCTTTACTCAGAGCACGCGTGGTATTTCTATAAGGGAAGTTACAGTCACACTGGGTGGAGGAACCTCCCTGTCTAGCTATGGGGATAGTGAATACAAGGAAATGCTTGCGGTTCTGGATATGATGGCATCTTTTGGTATTTCTCTGCTATTTTTTGCACTGATGCATTTCATTTGGCAGTTGAGAATTTCATAGCAAACACTCTGTAAGATGCAAACACTCTGTTCCAATGTTTTATGTTTTGGAAGGTTAATGGATTTTTCTTCCCCTCCCCCGAATGTTTCTTTTTCTTGTGGAGGTAAAGCTATATGTGAAGTGCATACTGAGGGGGGCTGCTGCCCAACTGAGGGAAGCACACAGATGCTTTTAGTGTTCCTGAGCACCATGAGTGGGCTTTGGGAGCCGCTCACAACCCCTCCTGCCCAAGACTGGAGTGTGCTTTCCTTTCCCCTCTCTCTAAATGTTGTGTGACATGCATGTGATCCCCAAAGTGTTTCTTAAGATTCAGATGAGGAAAATCATTATTTATTCTGGTCAGCAGCCACGTAGCACTGGAGAACGGAGAGTGCTCTGCTTTACATTCTGCTATAATTGCCATGTCCTTTTTTCCCCATCCCAGCAGTTTCAGCCGAGGGTGAGAAATACTTGATGCCCACAGTCTCTGTTCATATTCTCTCTTTAATGAGACTTTTGGGATCTGTAGGGAATATTTTGTGGGACTCAGTAAGTGTAAGTTCCCATGTATTGTGATGAGACGTGCATATTACTCAAATTTTTGTGGGCTTCATTGTATTGGCCTAAACTTTGACCCTGTACCACTGTGACCTAGCTTCCTGGCAACTTCTGAATCGAGGCCCTTTCATCCCAGCTGTGTGATAGATCCCAAGCAGGAGCATGGAGTAAATGTGGTTTCTTATTCATGAATTAAGCCTTAAATGAATTGAGCAACACTGGTGTATTGTAAAAGGCAAGGGAAGATTGAAAAGGTCTTTTTAGAGGACCAGTGCTGAAGGTGTTTGGATTGAGACAGAATAACTTGGAGGAGTTACAGCTGGGTGGATCAGTTTATTATTTCTTCAGATTTTTAAGGCCTCCTTTCACTTATTAATAAATTCTAGTCCGCTATCTTTACCTAGCTAATTTTGAAGAAAAATAAAAATGATCTGTGTCATAATTCTCCTTTCTTTAGTCTTTGTTGATGAAAGGAGTGCTTACATGCAACTTAAATAATGAAGGCTTCCAATGTGCACTATTTATATTCCCTCTTGTCTATACTTATGCTTTCATGAAAATGAAACTTGACTGAATATACTTTTCATTTCCTCTTCAGTATTTAATTAATGCACAACCACAGTTTATTGAATTTTGCACAGAACGAAACGTAGCCCTATAATGAAATTAGTCTCTTTTGAATGCGGAATATTAAGATATAATCCCTTTTGCTTTCTGTGTCACTGAGTCTGAGAACAGACAGTAAATTTGACTTTTAAAATATTTCCATGAAGTCTGAGAAGTCCTCAATTTATCTTTCAGAAATAATGAACAGCCACCATTGTTCTCACTGTCTTCAGTTGAACTTTTGGAGTGTCTGTTGCTTAGGAAAGCCAGGTCTCTCTCATGAGAAAGACATTTATCTAAGATAGAGTGGTATTCTGTAGCCCATGCATAAGCTGGAGAAACCTTCGATAGTTGAGAGACAAGTGGAAATACAAGAGCAAATGAACATCCGTAGTCATTCGTGTGCCTGTTGCTGGTTGTAAGCGCCACACATCACTGTGTGTCTGGAACACCTTCAAACACAGCTTGTCTCCAGCATTTTGGTCTTGATTACTGTTCCGCTGCTAAGAGCTATTAAAATGCCAGCCAATATCTGAATTAAACCTAGCCTGTCTGTTCCAGGTAACTAATGTTCTCGTCACAGACTTACTGTCACATTTTCAATTGATTTTAAGCTGCATCTGATATGTGCACTTGAATAAACACTTCCCACCTCCCAGTGAACTTCTGTGCACTGGAGTGGGTCATTTTTAATTCATCTGTGGTTTTAAATGTGTTGGTTTAAATGTATGTAGATAAGATGTGTACTTATGTGTTCAAGAAGGCTGTGGATGTATTTCAGCTACTGTTTCAGCACTGGCAAATGGATACCTTTTAAAAATATATAACCCCCCCACTTGTAGCTAATAATTTTGTGTGGTTGATCCATGGGTCCTGTATGCGTGGGTCTGTGGTACTTCCACAGGGAAGTGAATGAAGTGAACACAGGGGTAAGACTAGATGATCTCAAGAGGTCCCTTGCAACCTAAACGATCCTGTGATCCTGTGACAGCAGGAGTTGCTGAAGCGTATGCATAGTACTACTGGGACACAAGCTGTTTCCAAAGCAGTACTTTGCCTTTTTCAAAGCTAAGAAGGGGAACAGCTGTTTGGAGAGCAAACGGCACCCCAACAGCCAACCACCTTGTCCTGTGTATGCCCTGCAGTGAGCGGGGGGCTGCCATGGCTGTGCCTGGCCCTGCGTGGGCAGGGGTGGCAGGGCTGGGGCGCTCCCCCATGCGTGTGGGGCCTGGTGCTCACGAGGGGCCGGCTGCTGTGCCGGCGGGACAGGGTAGTTGTTTCTCTCCAACAGGACCGTCTGTGCAGGCCGAGCAGGGCCCCTGCACTTGCACGGCTCTACCTGACTTCTATCCCCTCTGAACGCATTGAAACCTACATACACAAATGTGAGGTCAGTGTGCTCATACAGGGAGCTTTTGGCTTTAGGGTTTAACTGCTGAGTAGCTTTAATCAAAATGTCTTCTCTCTTTTCAACTATTTGCTATTTTATAACAAATAGTTAAATAATGTGAGAATTCTTCTCTTGGTTCAGTGTCTCAGCTGAGTTACTGATGCAATACCCTGGGGAGCCCTGAGTTTAAAATACGCTATTGCTGTCATTATAGCCTTATATTCCATGTATTTTCACACTGTTCTCAATCCGTGCCTTTCCAGCCATTAATGCCACACAAAGATTTCCCTTGGGAAAGTGACCAGAAGCAGCCTGTAGCTGACATTAGGGACCTCTCGGGAGGAAAACAGAGAAATGGAAACTAACTGTAGCATGAACAATTTCTTGATGAAACAGATATCTTGTGGAAAGTGGATTATTTTTTTTCCCAAGCAGACTTTCCCCTCTATTGCTACTGCTGTAGCAAATCTGTTTGTTAGTGGTAGAAAGAAAAAAATTTGGTTTAATTCACACAGACCTGACTCTCAGAGCTTCACAGGCCTTACCGTGGCTTTTGCCAAGTAAAGACATAAACATCTAAAGAATTGACTCTGTGAAAACATTGGATGGTAATAAACCAATCAAATTCATTATATTGACAGCAATAAGTCTTCTAAGTGGACTTTGAAGGGACTATTATTTTACCAGGAATTAATCCCACCTGCATCACCTTTACTTTTATTAAGCAAAGTATCTTTGCCTTTGCCTGCGTGTACACTGGTCACTTCACGTGGTGGTAATCATACATACATACAGGGAAGGAATGTTTCCTGTGCAGTTTATTTCAATAAACTATTGTGTATGAGAATAGATGCCTGCATTCCATTGCAATTTAGTTTTCAGCAGTTTGTCCTAAGAAAAATAGAAGATGAAATAACGGAAATATCTAACTTCCATGTATCAGGAAATCATATGTAAAAGTGTTGTTATTGCTGGCTTAGCCCAATCTGCTGTTAGCCCTGAATCCTTGTTAGTGACCTGATGAGACCGGATTTCATCCCGTCTACCTGCTGGGTGGAAATGCATGTCACAGCAGCAAAAGCATCTGCTTCCTCTAGTTCAAAGCTTTGGCAGTGGTGTGTTTGATTCTTAAATTGGTCTTAGAAGTTGTTTGGCAAGTGTGTGCTTAGTCATCTGTATTTTTATTTTTGGTTCATGTCACTCAGCAGCAGCTCTTGGTTACATTCTTCCATTAAAAATGCACAGGTTCGCTTTCTTTTATAGTTTTGAATATTTCTGAGTTTGAATGGTTAACACCCTGAACATCTGGGTGGCAATAAGAAGTCAAGAAGCTTTTAATTCATAAAGCTGGAATGATTGATATATGCACCAATAACTTCCTTGCCTTCTCAAAGAAAAGGAAGTTTATGAATGGGTGAGTCATATTGGTGCAGATGGTGATATCAAAAATAATACCCCTTCGAGAAAAAATAATTTAAGTGACTTTCACCTGTGTACAAATATACTAGGTGCCTTTCAGCAAACCAAATGCTGCGACAGCCAGAAAGATGTGCAACTTGCAGGTCATTTGATTGAGTGATATCTGGTGCATAAAGTACTTTCTCAGTCCCTCCAAGTTTCAGAGCTGCGTGCAAACAAAATACCTCACCATCCTTCTGCTTGTGTTGACGATATAGTCTCTACGTCTTTAACATTTGGGCTGTGCATTCTAGCTAATAGGTAAGCCTCCCTCTGGTAGTGTGTCTACGACTCTAGAAGCAGCTCTTTCCATAACGTCTAATTAAAGTAGACTCTCTTGCATACAGGTCTTGCAAGAATGTTATTGGTAGAAGGCAAAGTTTTTCTACGTTGCAAGAGAATGTGATAAGGATTTGAACTGGCACAGATGAGCCAAGTAATGTGGTTCCTACTCAAGAAAGAAAAATGCCATGGAGGTTTTACCTGAACTTAAATAATTTTATGTGAACTTGACTTCAGTCAGGTTTTAGTAGAGAGAGAAGGATGCTCATGGGTTTGCTCAGCCAAAACGTACCAGTCCTTTTATAGAGTTTAAGATTGGGGATTAGACCTAATGCCAAATCTATTCTAGACTTTTTCAGTACAGGCTGACAAGTAGAATATTCATTGGTATCTATTATGGCTTTTATACATACTTGTGACCAGTAGTGAATGCAGCGAGACTGCTAGCTATTTGGACTGGCCACTGGGGAGTAAATGTTGTCTTTCTATCCAAGTGAAAGCTCATAACCTGGGCAATGTTGAGCGGAGGAGCCAAATTTCCCAGGTACTTCTGAGAGGAGGAAGGGTTCTAGAATTGTGCCCAGTATAAACTCTGTTTTAAAACTTCACATGGTTATAGAAGAGTATATGAATATAAAAGTATATCTGGTAAACAAAAAATGCACTAAGGGGCTATAGTTTTGGTTGCAGATGGAAAGCTCTTTAGGGTAAAGACCTTTTGTTTGTGCAGAGCAAACCAGAATGGGAACCTTACTACCCTGAAGATGTTGAGTGCTATAGCAGCACTGATAAATATACCAGTAAACTCTTTATTTTGCTTCTTTCATAACTTTGTAATAAACATTCTTAGTATTCATGCTTAAACAGATACGCACGCTGTCAGATAGGAATTAAAATACTTCAAAGGACCCTGCAAATGTGATTTATTTTGCCCATCATGTAACAGGGGAAATAAAGACAGAAAGATTAAGTTATAAAATCTATGTCATTGCAAGCAATGCCTAGAATGAGTCTTTTTCTTCTGGTTTCTAGGCTTATGGCAGTTCTTTTGCCCCCAGTGCCTAGTACACCAATAAGGATTTATAGGTAACTTTGTTTTATAAAATAATACATGATTATTTTGAAGAAAGACATGAAAACTCACTAAGTCAGTAATGGAGAAGACTTGACTGGTCACCTAGCCCAAACCTACCACATGTTAGTCACCTAATGTACTCTTCTGTGGGCATAGGTAAAATTAAGAATTAAATGGAAGAACCACTTCTGAAATTTGGTATTTTGTAGCTGGGAAGCACAGGACACTGATGTGGCTAGCTTGACACGTACACTGCAAAAATATTTGCAATAGTTTAGAAGGTCTAATACCTTTTGTGGCAAGATTATTTGCCCCCTCTTTTACCTCTATCATGACCCCATTCCCCTGACGCACCCTCAAAAAAAAAAAAAAAAAAAATTGTAATTAAAGTGATGGGGTGAACCTACTGGATGTAGATAACTGACCTCTTTTTGATTCTGCTGTCATATCATGCACATGGTTAATCATGAGAAGCTTCATCTTGCTTTGAGATATAATAAAGGCCATTGAACTCTAAAAATGTAATGTTGCAAAAAAAGAATGTGTTTGTATTAGCTGTGAGGCCGGCACTATAAAAGCTTCTGTACATGTTGCACTGTTTTATGTTTTAGTTGTGAACACGAGACACTGCTCATTAGAGAAATGGGAATATCAAAACAGCATTTTGAAATAGTTTTGGTGAAAACATTCACGGAATGTATTATCCATACATAAATAACACTAGTAGCAGTATTCATTCTGGCCTTATTTCTTAGGAAGAAATTATCTCTTGAACTCTGTAACTAGGCAGGACTGAAAGGCAAAAGGGTAGAAATGGCTGAACTGCAAAAGAAAAGAAAATTCTTTAAAAATAAACTTGCAGCAGCGGGCACTGTGAGAAATGGTAACACAGTTTACAGTGACCCAGAGTGTAATACCTATGAATTGATAACTTGCATGTAAATCTTCTGAAGCATTTTATCATGGCAGCTACAGCTGCTTGTGCTTGGGTCCTCTTAGCTCTTCTATCAACCTGGCTAAATTCCAACACAAGAGATTGCTTAAGGACCGATGATGCTGTGAACAGCCACACCGGTTCTTCAGTAAAAGAGTACGAACTGAGGTTTCCTTACAGATTTTGGCTGTTGTTGTGCTATTGGAACCCCTGGTTCTGAATAGGATATAAAATGGAGATCCTGAGCAGTTTTTGATGATACTGCAAGGCTGGGGGAGAAATCCTGCTGCCCTTCTCTGGGACAGCAAGTAAATTACCCTCTATGATTTTGATAATTTGGAGCTGTCTGGGAAGATCCAGCAGGTCAGGCTTTTGGTACGCACCTCATAGAAGTAGGTACCTGGTAGCTGGACCTAGTGACTAAATCAATTTTCTAAGAATTCTTCAGTATGTAGAAAAAAAAATGAGCAAGGTTACTGGAGGGGGTGGGGATGAAGAAAATTTAATCAGTATGACACTCACAAGTATAAACTGTTAATTTGTGTCTTGGAATCTGAATTAGTGGAACACTATGTGACTGTACAGCTATAGATGCTGATTATGCTTATGGATGCTTTCTTCTGCTTTTTTTTTTTTTTACAGTTATGTCAATATAACACAATTTATAAAATTAAGTCAATATATTAACCTCATTAACTTACCCAGCCAAGGCTTTGTTGTTTGTGCATTAGGGCTGCGATTTTATACTGTTTTCCTTTACTGGAGTACCTTCCTTATGTGAACCCTAGGATTTCCTTAAAGTTCTGCCTATAATGACTCCAGCAACCTGCTTTCTTTCTGACTTGTGGCTAGCCCTGCTTCAGTTTGTCACTTTTGATCTGACTAGCTGCTAATGGCAATTGTCAGGGAGCAGCTGACAGCTTAAACCGAGATCAGCTTGGAAGAAATGAATCACCTTTTTCTTACTATTCAGGTAAGATTCTCCATTTCCATGAGTTGAAAAAAGAGGGAAATAAGCCAAATTATAGCTCTTGTAATTCTCTCAGCTTTAGCTGAGCTCATTTTTAAGGAGTTACAGGTGCTGAAATAGCCAGTCAGCAGGAAACAAAGTACCAAAAAGGGTGTTAAGTTGTCCCACTGCTACATAACTTACAAGTTAATCAATGTTTCTGAGTTCAAAAGAGAGGAAGGTCAACTTGGATTCTGATAAAGTTTATCTCACATCAGTAAGTTCAGAGCCTGGAGAGGGAAGACAAATTGTACACTTTCAATTATATAATAATTCCCAAAAAACCCAGTTAGGGGGATGCAGATAATACGGACCCGTGGCTAAGAACATGCAGTGGGTTACTTTGAGAAAAGAAGAGGTGTACAGGGCTGTAGTACAGACAGTATATTTTTATAGTTCCTTTTTTTCCCTGTTCAGTATGTCTACCTTCTTCATTCTTGTGGATAGGCTCTAAAAGGTAAAACATGCGTGGCTGCACACACAATACTGTTACAACTGTGAAAGCAAATCTTTTGAGTTAAATATTCAAAACTCTTGATTACTTCTGAAGTTAAGTGGCTTATTTAATTCAGATGAACTAAGCACCATGCTAGGAACAAAAACTGGTGAAATTCAAGGCCCATTAAAACCAGAGGAATTTTCCCAGGCTTTTGCTAAAGGCCTTCTCCACTTGCAGGTAGTCCACCTTACTTGATTTATAGTGTTGAGATTCTGTCGCTGATTCGCTCTTGGTTCAGAATGTGGTACTCAGCAGGGCAAAAAGATTATATCCTAGCAGAGAAGCAAAGTCTCTTTCAGCATCGGAAGAGAACATGACTGAGAACAGTTTTTTAGATGCAGTAGGAAACGGATAACTACATGCACTGCAGCATTTTGCAAAGAGATGCAGATGTGGGGATGCTGCAAGCAACCCCTTCCATTACTTGGAAAAAGAGAACTTCAGAAAAATCTGATCTTTTGCAGTTTGGGCATTCAATACTGAAAGTTGTCTTGACAACAAATGTATTTCCCAAATGATTTTTTTTTTTCTAGCAGGAAATATAGTTGATACAAAAGTCAGAATGATGTCAGAAAATGTGGAATGTCTGCTAGTTAACCCAGAGTTCAGAGATTTACTTAGAAAGACAGACACATAATAGAGACCTGCTTGGGCTGGGGGTGGGGGGCATGAGTCTAGGAGATTGATTTTTGGGACATAAACTGGTTCTAATACATTTTTTTTGGCCACATGTGGAAGCATGTGGGGAAAATGCCATTCATTAAGAATATTGATATTGGCACATAATGTTGGAGGTACTGGCAAGTCTCTCTTCATAATTATACTGTACAACTCCAGGTTTCTCCTCGTATTTTTTCAGAGCTGTATCTTTTCCAGCTAAATATGACATGATCGGCTAGTTGCTGAAATAAACTGAAGCAGATTTAGTAAGGCAAATGCATTAGTTAGGGTTTTAAATGCACTTACTCAATAGTAAATAACTGTCCCATACAAAAACATAGACTTTATTTTCGTAACTAGAGATGGATTTATTTCATTTAAGGCTGGAATCTCTATTGTTCAGCTTGCTGTTCTGGAGATATAATGATCAAAAATAGGATATTTTTTAATGCTTAGTGGAAAATTTGTTGACTTTTCAGTATAATGAAAACATTTGTCTAACTCTAGTTGAACTCATTCTCTGTAGTTCCTTGGAAATTTGTCTAAATATGAAAAACAATTTTCTCAACTATTAATTTCAGCTTGCTGTCAGCATTATAGATAACATTTGCTTTGAGGCTTGTTTTAGCTGTTGTAATGTGAAATTACCGGACTGCTTTTGTACAACTACCTTCAGGAGGTGCTGTCTTCAAAGCTGCATGTCTTGTCCATTTGCATAGCAGAGGGAGGTTGATCTGTTCAGAAGTGAGTGGATCTAGTTTAATGCTGATCTCCTTCCATACCACATTGTGAAACACATGGATCTTTGGACTAATTTATTGGGCATACTTTCCTGCAGAATTCCTTAAATAACTATACTCCCTGACCAGAAGCAATCATTGTGTTTTAAGCCAGAAGGAGTTGTTAAGATCCTCCAGGTTTCTTACTGGCCTCCCCTTGCAGAGAGCTCTCCCCGTGTAGAGTATCACTGCTTCAGCCCGGGAGCAGGTGATGAAGCAGCGTGAAGCAAGCTCCAGGGCCTCTCCGCCTGTTCTCCCCAGGTAGCTGCTGGGCTGGGCTGAGCCAAGCCAGGGGCTGTGCTCGATCTTCTGTGGTCTCCTGCTCTCAGGGATGATCAGGCAGTGGCCATGCTTCTAACACTGCTTGTGCCAGCACCTCTTCTGCAGCAGGATGAAGTTCCTTGACCTGTGTCTTAGATAGCTGAATTTGTCTGCGTTGACAGTTCGTAAATAAACTTCAGATGGATCTCTGTGATCAGGAGGATCTAAAAGGGTTTAAAAAAGGATCCCGGTTTCAAAATAGTTTCCTGGTTTCTCTCCTGTATAGCTTCAGCCTGCCACAGCCTCCAGAGAAGGCTTTTCTACCTGCGAAGCATTTTCTGCCTGGCTTTCAAATTCCTTATACCTTCTTCTCGACATTCCTAAAGCCATAAAGTGTATTTTCCCCTCTATTTCCTTCTGCACGCAGAAATCAAGAGGCCAGCCCCGCCAGTAGGGGTCAGGGAACGCCTGAGCTAATCCTGCCTTCAGCACACGAAGGAATGGTGGTATAAGAAAACTGAGACACCTAAGCCTGCAACTCTACCAGGTTTTGCACAGAAATGGGCAGTTTTGTTAAACTGTCATATAAATGGACACTTATACAGACTAAGCACAAAATATTTAAATTCCTTGCTGCCTGTTATACAGGTGTCTAAAAAAGACACAACTCCAGGGTTTATAAGGTCTAAATGTGCTTGCAGTTTTATTTAAGAATGAATATGAAAGAAAGTCTATATCTAGGTTAAATCCACGTGTTGCATGGCTATGGAAGACATAAACAAGATGTAAGTATATGTTATGTCCTTGACCTGAAAGGCCTTTGTCTAAATGTCAAGTTTTTTCATGTCTCCCCAGTAAAGAAACAGATTTTCCTCCACTCCTCTAATTTTTAAGAGAGAATTTAAATTCTGCAAACATGTCCACCTTTCAAAAATCAGTCTTGAAAGTCAAACTATTTCACTGTTTGATGTTGAGAAGTATGCCTAGGACACGCAGCAATCACATTCCATGGCTGCCACGTCACCAGCTTGTGTTCCCTTTTGGAATAGGAACTGTGTTGCATACAGATCCATCTCTTTAACCTGCACTAGAGTCTCAGGTAGAATACAGATTTCCTGTGGGTTACACAGTCCTGTGCAGAAGAAAATAAATTTTTAAACATTATTAAACTTGAATGTATGTGCACACACATACAGGTTTATACAGTTTAGCTGTTTATCAATCACCATCTCTCTTTGCTGGGCTGCTTTTTTCTTTTTTCTTTCCTTTTTTCGTTTCTTTTTTTTTTTTTTCCTCCAGGAAAATTTTCTCCTTAGGAATTGCTTTTGAAGGTATTTTGATTAGTTATGTAATTAGCCACTTGTACAGTTAAAGTTAAAAGCAAACTTTCAGGTCACATACTGTATGTTTACTCTTTGGCTTTAGGAGAGCTTCATTCAGAAGAAATTGCTATTGTTTCTTTGCCTTCCCATGGGAAAGCTTTAGTTCTGGAAACCATTCAACAAATGTAAGGTATGCAAAGAATACTGTAAAGACAGTTCTTGAGTTTGCCAAACTTTTTTTTTATAGTCAGTAGTTACCAATTACTTTCTTCTGTATAAAGGCAGAGGTTTTTCTTGTGCATGCTGCTGTGGACTGAGCTTTGATTTCTTGATGACCCATGAAATTGATAAACTGCCAGTGTCCTCTCCTTCCTCTCCTTCCTACCCCCCCTGCCCCAGACTGCAGCAGCTTTTAAAACGGCTAAAATGGCTTACCTTAGCTGATTCTGAGTGATTACCTCAACCATTCTTGAGAAAAGCTAACATCCAGAAATACAGTGATACAGTTGTCTGAGCTGTTACATTTTTACCCTCAAGACTGTTATATCTCTTTCACTTCTAGTGAAATGGATGTATGTTTCAACCATGGAGAACTTTTTAACGTTGAGAATTCACTGGAGAGATGAAGATGCTCACAAAGAGCTTAAAATTGTTTTTCATCAGGAAAATGCTCTTTAGATGTCTTGCCCACAGTGATCAGTACATTCAGTACTTCAGGAATCATTTTCCTGAATCTCTGTCATATCATAATATCATAGTGATCTCATCCCTTTTTGATTATAGATTTAATACACAGCTGCACTGAGTCCAAAATACGTTGAATATATCCCCATCCTAAAAAAGACTCAAGGTCTGCTGAAATCGGTGGCTTCCACAAGAGGATTTGGAAGGGTTGAAGGTCTGGTGATGGATTATGCTGTATATGAGCAACCTCTGGCCAGCTGCTTAGAGCAGTTCTCATGTAATTTTTGGTGCATCTGAAATGGGGATATCAGTTTTGGCAAATAGTTTCACATGTTCAGTCTTTCTCAAGTGATGTCTTCAGTGGTATGGATGGAATATTCTCTACAAAGACTATAAAATGTATAGTACAGTTTGCAGCTAGGGTAGCAATGTTTGCACGTACTAGGCATGACTGAGAGCCACCATGCTCTGGGTGGGTAACAGACACCGGGTGTGCATTCATGATTTTACTGGAGCAGCGAGTATGTGAATAGCTCTGAGAAAAGAGCTGTTGCACTGAACCCGCTAGTCAGTGTAAGGCCTATCTGGTTATTCATTTGTATAGCAACAAAGTCTTTAATGGTGACTGAAGGATTAATCTAGTTTGTGAAATATATTATTTCAGTTCAAGTGGATATGTAAACGCTCTGGTTTGCTTTGGTTCTAGGGTGAATTTCTCAATTATTTAATCTCATGTTATTATAGTGATAAGGTACTTCCTAATGAAAATTCTGAACATACCTCCTGAAGATAATTTTTGAACACTTAAACCATGGAGATATGCACTTCTCATCTGAGCATGGTAGATATTTTTTTAGGCATCTGTTATGTTAGGTTCATGGGGAGAAGAGCTTGATTTTTAACTGACAAAAAGCTGAATTCCCTGTAAAATACAATGAATTATTATATGGTTATATGAAATGAATGAATTAGTGCTATCACCTTATCTTTTTGGTAAATTTCAATCTTGTAAAATCCAGCTATGCTGTCTTCTAAGTGGCACAGTGGAAAATCAACAGAAACTTCCAATTGCTGTGTTCGTTGGTAGAATGAAAATTTCTTGGAATTATACTATTGTTATAGTATAAACCATAGCATGAAAATAAATTTGGTGGTTATATCTCCTGTTATAAAACATAAAAATTCCATCAAAGGCTACACCTTATACCTTGCCTGTTGATATAATTGCAAGGCGAATAAAAGAACCCCTTAAACGTAACAGGTAACATTTCCAAACTGCACCATGATGGTTTGGCTGTGAGAGACTGTCATGAGGAAGCACTTGGGCACCAGGGTTACATAAACTCTTTTCTATTTAAAGTCTTGAAGCTCTGCATAACTGTCATACATGTGATGACCTTTCCTTCTATTGCTGTATCCCAGCAACTGAACTTTGACAGACTGCATGGGACACCTCTGCTTGTTTGTTAATTCACCTTTGCTTCTTCTATGTAATAAAAAAATCCTCTTTGAGTAGAACTGCTCAGACTCCCAGGAAGAAAATTTGTTCCCGGGTGACCACAATTCATGTCTTCTGTATTTGAATTGCTGGAGGTGACTGAAACACAGCATCTAGCTTGTGCTGTGATTCATGTTCTCTTTGGCTTACTGTCACTGAACATGTGCTTTTCATGGATTATCTTGCCATAGATCATTCTATTCTGTGTTTAAAACCAATAGCACTTTGAAGTTTGCAGGGAAAATTTTCAGCAGTATTGAAAGTAATGTTATTGACTTTGGCTAATCTGACCTGATTTAGCACAGAAGGAAATCTAATGGCTGCTGATCTTCTCCTGGGACTGCATGACCATTGCGTCTGTCATTGTCTTGAAAGCTTTTGACTGTGTTGAGTAAAAGACTTAATAGCACTTTGGCTAACAGGCTTGGAAAGAGCAGGATAGGGTTATTTGGGGGCAGCTAATCCCCTGATTTGGGTAAGGATTTCCTCAGCCAGGCTATGGTGTCTATTTAACAAGGTGCGTATGGCCCAAGAGAAGGTTCATGGGTAGGGATGAGTTACAGTGCTACCAGGGGGCTGGGTGACTTCGTTATCCAACATCTCTGCTAATGAATGGATTTTGCATTGTTCCTGGTCTGAATTGTATAGTCCTACTGAAGCACCTTATGCCTTGTCCTTATCACTAGGACAGAATGAAGTGCAAGCCTAGGAGGAAAATAAAGCAGAAGTATAATGAATGTGTAGGTGTTTGTATATATAAAGCAGGGACTCCATATCAAATGACCCTGAGGGAAAGCTAACCATTCCCAGGCAGAGGTGTGGTGGGAACTCAGATAAAGGTTTGTACATAGCCTGCAGGAAGAAAAGCTTAGAGTAAAATCTAGTCTATTTAAATTCATTGCAGTCTTGCAGCCTGTAGTGATGTGGCAGACTCCCGGCTCCATAAGCCAGGACTGAGACCTGCTTCCAGGTAGACCCCAGTGGAACTATCAGGGAAGGGGTGCTCCGTGCAACAGGGACTATAGCATCGTGTGAGCATGTATGTGTCATCTTTTCAAGAATATGTTGGTTATGCTCATTTCCTTAACTATTTGTATATGCTGGTCTTTCCCCAGCTTGCGTGTGTTTCAATGAGACCAGAGGAATCGCGTCTCCTTACCTTTAAAGACCATGCTTTGGGATATGCTTGCAATATATTGATCTTCCCTATCAGACCCTGTGCCCAAAAAGAGGGGAATAGAAAATGGAGCCTTGCAATGAATTTCTGTGAATGTCCATTTTACGCATTGCTTAAAGATACTCAGTTATTCTGAGGATATCCTTAGTCTGAGGAAAAGAGAACAGGCTGCCTCCTCTCACCCACTGTTACAGTTTTATAGAATGCTTTGCTTTAATCATGACTTAAATAACTAAACAGTATATCTGTGAAACACTCCAGATACTGAGAACCACATTGTAATGCAGTAGTTTAGGAGGTGGAGCAATAGCAATTGTTTCTCTTGCTTCCTATTAAACTAATTGTTACCAGTCCTCACAGGATCTTATTATCTGTAGGTAGGGCAGGGACAGAAGTATCTGGAAAGACTTCTTTGGGTATTGCATTTCCATTTTGTCAAGTATAGAGACTGCTCACGCAGATCTCACCAGAGTTCTTTTAATCAGTATCTTATCATCAGGCCCCAAGTTATTGACCAGTATGAAGTACAGCAGGGTTTTATGAATGGAGCCACATAATGAATTTTGTTGTTTGAGACTGAGAAATTATGTGAAGCTGCTGAACTGGAATTGCAATAATCCAGAACACGCATACAGTTTCCTGGTCTCATTAACACTGAGGTTCATTGTATTAGGATGCACAAAGCTTGGGTCAAGAATTTTTTTTTCTAACACAGTAGAAGAGATTCATCGATCCGTTTGCCTAACAAAAAATTCATTTATAAATGAAATCAAATACCAATGATTAGTGTTTAGGAAATGTTTTTGGCAAATGGGAGGTCATGGTTCAATTCACTGGAATCAAGCAGGGAGGGGGAATTGAGTTTGATCTTCAGCAATGCAAGCGACCACCAAATAGGGGGTATTTGGGGTTGAGGCACACTTGATCCTTCCTTTTAAGTCTGTTTCACTGTAAATAATAAATTATCAAGGAAACAGTGTGGATTTTTAAGAAGGAATATGTGTCTTTTTACAATGATGCTCTTTAAAGAGTTGCAAATTCTAACTTTTATCCCATAACCTAAATATTTAAAGTAGATCAGTATCAACATGAAAAAGTGGAATTTCTTTCCTTCTCACTGTCCATCATCTTCACTTCCAGAGTGCTATGGAGCAGCAGTTCCTAAACAGTTGTCCCAAGCGGAGTCATCATTGTTCTGAAGGTTAAAAAGTACAACCAGTGTAAATTCAGTTGGGGTTGGGGTTTGCTGCAGGACAGACGTAGAACACCTACCGCAGTTGCTGTTAGTAGAGTTGCAGTGAGAAAACATAGGCAGTGAAGGCATTTGGCTGGGATGCAGGTACCCTAAGCTTAGGATCTGACGGGTTAGAGGAGAGACTTGAAAGTGGATTTCCTCAGACCTGAGTGAGCGTTTTCATCACAGAGTTGATGAATGCACTGAGCATCTCCATTGTTTAGTAGCTTTGCCAGTCAAACCCTTAAATTTTCTTTGCTTTTTTTACAATGGACTGAAAATAACATCTTTTATGGAATGTGACATTTGAAGCACAAACATTTTGGTCTTTGTTTTACCAGAAGAAAGTAACAAATGTAAAATTTTCTTTGAATGGAACTGATTTTATTTACTTACTGGGTCATCAACCATACCAAAATACCAACATTTCATGAAGCCCCATTCATTATATCAGTGTGCTGTAAAAATTCAACTTTTTTTTTTTTTAAATTAAAGAAACATTCCCGTAATACCTCCTAGAAAGGCCTTGATGCATTAGTTGAAATGTATAGGAGTTAAAGAAGCTCCAAGCTTTGGTTTTAATCTATTCAAATGCTCCAGCATGTATTTAAAGTGTTGAAATTCAAATGTCTAAATTTCAGCATTCTACGACATGCAAGTGGATGTGCAGAATTGGAGCAGAGGTGCACCTAGTGAAGTACACTGAATCTGATAGTGGATGCTTAGGGAAGAGAAAAAGAACATGGTAAGTGTCATAGTGATACTCTTTCAGAACACTCTCCTGAGCCAGAGAAACAAGAAGTTTTTGAATTTTTCTTTCGCAAATGTTTTTACTCATTTTTTTTAACACGTGCAAACCCTTCACTTTCAGTTCTGTCCTATGGTAAGGAATTCCCCAGCGTAAACACACTGTATGAAGAAATACCTCCTTTTGTTCACCTTAAATTTGTCATCTGCAGGTTTCACTTGTTGTTCCTAGTTCTTGTATTGGTAGCTACAAGGAGTGACTTTTTGCTGTTCACCTTCTCCATGCCAGTCATGATTTTAGAGGTCTTAACCACATGTCCCTCATAATTATCTGTTTTCCAGGCTGAGGACTCCTAGACTATTATGTTATTCATTGTGTGGAAGCTGTTTCGTACCCTTGATCATGATTGTTACTTTTCTTTTTCCATTCTACATTTTATAAGGTGGGGAAACCAAAATTGCAGTATTTGACCTGTAGGCACATCATGGACTGTTTAGTGGGGAATGGTGTTTGTTTCCTAGTATCTGCCATCTATTTGTTTTCTGACTATACTGGTAGACTTCTAGTGCCTGCGTTATGGCTGATGTGCTGGAATGAATTCACTACCATTTGGTGAGTTATTCAACAGGTTCTGCCTACTGTTTACCCTAAATAACCTTGTTCATCTCTGTTTCCTACTCTGGTTTCCTCTACTAATAACCCACACACATGAACTTGGCCAGGCTACTGAGAAAATGCACTAGTGCCATTGTGAACTTTGGTGTTTCCTGTACTGAGGCATTTACCTACAGCTAAAACAAATGCCTAAACCCGTGGGACTAACCTGTCATGTGTCAAACATTGCACCGCTTTCTTAGCTTTCCTTTCCTGTATTCCTTACCTAGCTATACTATATGTGCAAGCTCCCTAGAACAGGGATCTTGCCTCCTTCTTTAGCCCCGCAGCCACAAAATAATCAAATAAAATGTAAAGTAAAAGGATAATTAAGATGGGCTAATGTAATTCTCATACAAGGTACTAAATAAATAAATGTTTTGTAACTAAAAATGATGAAATGAACACTGTATATGTCCCATGTCCTTTGCTTGCCAGCATTGGTATTAGTTTTTGCACTTGCCAGTGTTGTTCAGCATGCTGCGAGTAGGGGAACCATCAATCATTATCACCTTGTTTTTTTGCTCAGGTTGATACCAAAAGCTGCTTTCACTGTTAATATGGATGATTGCCAATGGGAACTGGCTTAAACCCTCAAACTTGCTTTACATAACTCATTGAATATCTATGCCAACTACCAAGATCTCGACATCAGCTTAGAGATTAAAAGACCTATTGTCCATGCAAATCTCATGGTGAAAATTTATTTCATAATAACATAATATCTGGCAATTGCTCTTGCAAACTATACCAGATGTACTTATTTGTTGCTTTTTAAGAAATGTGTCTTGCAAGCAGCTTCCCTGCTCTTACATATGAACTTACAAATGTGTCTTGCAGAAACAATTCTGCTATATAATTGCATTCTATTAGTAACTCTATTAGATTTACATCTCTTTGAGGGCAAACTTATCTTAAAATGAGCTGCATGAGATTCAAATCTATGCATTCAGACAGCAAGAACATTTTGAGACCACAAGGAGGGGAGAGTGTGTTACCTTAGCACACAATTGCTCACTTGCTCTCTCCTGATCTCCATCTCTCTCTCCCCCTCTCCCCTCCTATAAAACCAGATTGTTCTCTGAAATGTAGTTATGTGAGTTTGCTGCAGGCAGCTGGTTGAGTTACACGTAAATTGCTGCTTTCTTCCATACCTGTCTTTCAGATGAGTTCACGTATTAGAGTAGATTAAGATAAACAATGGAGGCTATTAATGAAAGACAGGAAGGATGGTAAGGGAAAATCACACACAGAAACTTTGCTGCTTTTTTTCCCCCCTTATCTCTGTTACATTTTGCTGTGGCACAAAGATATGCAAAGAGCATAGCACTAGGTAAGTGGTGAGAATCTTGACTTGATATCAGGTGGACAGTAGTTAGTTTGTTATTAAAAGCACTCACCACAATGAATAATATTCTTTCCACATAAAAGGGTATTCATTTGACCATCTTACTAGTAGAGATCTCCATGAACTTGTATGCTTTTCAACTGACTTTCAGTCTTTTGGGAGGAGACTTCTTTGGAATAATTTTTAGGAAAAAAAAAAGTAAAAAATAGCTAGCC
>NW_008794281.1:731854-762465 GCF_000699145.1 Aptenodytes forsteri
AAAAAAAAAAAGTAAAAAATAGCCAGCCTATTTCAGACACTAGCCTGGAGTCTTCATCTTTTTTCTGGATAAACATCACATGTATATTGGTGAATTTACTTCCTTATAATATTAACTTAAACCCCCAAGTTATTCCTTTGTTTCATTCTTCCTTCTGTAGCTGAGTTAGTGTGTATTAAGAATTTAATGTAGCTAACAATTTGAATTGATGTAGGAGTTGTCATTAAAATAGAATCTGAGACCTTGCAGTGCTCTCTTCCAATGTGAGAAAACGATGCACCTCATGTACAGTAACATTAAAAAAAAATAATTGACTGAAAAATATCAACTGTTTTATAGCAGCTCCCTACATAGGACAAAAGACTTTTTCATACGTTAGTGAATTCTCACAAGGGTCCTGTAGGAGAGAAGTTATGTGAATTATTGAAGATGTCACAGGAAATCTCTGGCACAAACTGGGAACACTCCCTGACTCCCAGTTTTGTGTAGTAGCCGTAAGATCTTCTTTCACCTAGCAGGTCCTTTACTAACATGGAGAATTTGAGATGATGAAAAAATTATCTAAATGGTAAGTAGATAAGCAAATAATAATAATGTGCTGCAAATTAAGGCTGATGGCAATTTTTCTGAATTCAGAGTGAAAAATGGCAGTATGCTTTATTAAGAAAACACAACTGAAAACCTGCAATGATGTTGCAGAACATTTTACTGGCACTGTCTTGAGCAAACCTGTTTGCAGGATTGAATTGCAATGGACCAGCTGGTAGGTTTGCTTGATAAGCAGAAATATTTGTACCTGTATCCCAGCTTCAGAGCGTTACCTTTGAAAATGTCTTTGTCAGTGTGAAAACTGTATGGCATCAAGCTGCTCAGACTAATTATGGTCACATGGAGCTGGAGAGAGTGACACAGTTTTCATCGACAAATAAGATACGTGCTCTTAGCTTGAGAAGATTATCACTTTTCACTTATGGAGTTCTTTGAATTTTGAAACATTCTGTAAAGGAGGAAAGTAGATAAATCAAATACCATAGCCTAAACCCAACCAAATCTAACATTCATCCAAAAAATCCTACTGATCTAAAAGTACTAATTGTCAAAAGAATTGCTTTTTGATTTTAATAAGTATTGTGTCAATGAAATCTCCAGAAACAAGACCTGATTGCAATTATAAACTGAGGCGTCAGATTTTGTCCTTATTTCTGTCTCACTAGTACACCGCTGTGACTAAAACTGATGCGATTTATAATTTCCCTGCTACCTGTCTGGCTAGCATTTGTATTGCAGGGGTGCAGCAGCAGGATTCATGAATATATAGACTTGCACATGGACTCTCCTATGCTGAAGCTCATAGTCCTGTTTATTTTAGTTTACTTTTTTCGAAGCAGCATGAAAACCTTGACAATGTGTCTGCTCACAAATGCCTGTTGGAGAGAGGAGGGGTGTCTAGCAAAATCAACTGCAACTTCATAAGCTCGACACAGGCCAATGGCAAACTGGCAAACGTCCCTTCTCCCCAGTATCCAGGAGGAAGTACTTTGTCATATGTGGCAGGCTGCACTAAATGGTCAGTCCAGTTAGCCTTTGTCCAATGAAGTCCATACGTATGGAAACGGCCTCTTGCTTGCCTTTAGGGACCTATTTAAATGAAACCTAGAGGTAATGGTTTCCAGTCATAAAGGAGCTTTACATTCAAATTCATTTTTTCTACTCTGTTACAGTAGCTGAAGTTTATTCATGCTGTTCTTCGGGCACCCAGAGGAATGAGATATACATGGCCAATATTTTACTGCAGTTATATATCTGTTATTCATGCTTTTTGTTTTGATTAATTCTTCCACAAATATACTGAAAAAAATCCTGAAGCAATTTTTTTTTTCTACTGTGCAGTCTTCTTTTCCTGGCTTAATTAAAAAACAAACAAACAAACAAGAAGAAAAAAACTTCAGTACTTTGATGCTAGCTTTCAAAAAATGTGGCTAATTTTAATACCTATTTTCAAAGAAACGGTCCAAATACAAAAGATTGAAGAAGCTTCATTTTCACCTGTTTAAAAAAAAAAAAAAAGAGAAGGGTGGGGGTGCATGATGTGTAAATGAAAAAGAAACCAAACATTTTTACATCCAACAGGGGCAACAGTGATAATTATAGTTGTGAATAAATTTACCTGCACGTATGATAATAAATGCAGAGAATAGGTAATATACACTATAGAAGTAGCACTCTACAAGTATCCCTAATTTCACAATTGTTTTTTGAATAATCATTTGCTCTTTGAGTTTCTCAATTTTCAGTCTCAGAATGATGATTCCAGATATTGTATTGTTGTTTGTGGGTAGATTCTGAATACTCTGAACAATGTGCCTCTTACTTCAAGAGTTCACAATCTAGAAGGCCAAAAGTCAGTGACAGCTGAGAAGGGCGTAGCAGAAAGGATTCACTCCAGTTTTGAACAGTGACAATTTGTCTTGCAAGGTAATAAGGCATGAGTAGCACACCAGTTACATTCCTTGCTGATAAATTACACAACTTATGTGACTGGCAGTTTATTTTAAAGGACATGTAGATGCTTGTTTGGTTCTTCAGTGTAAATTTGGAGATATTCATACCGTTAATTTTGAAAGGTTTTTCCTAAGGTGGGCCTTTTATATACATCCCTTTTTCCCTCAGATTAATGACTTTCTTGTAAAGTTGTGTGATATGATGTGCTAGGTCTTGACTTCACTATTGGCAGTTCTAGTAACTCAAGCAGCTGGTGTAGGCAATTTACTCGACGTCCTCCTTCCAAAACTCACTGTATCCAGGGCTAAGTGTCATGTAGGCTCTTGTAGCGGTTGTTTGGGTTATGAGTGGACATAACAGCAGGTCTCAGCCTGTGCTTTGTTTCCTGAGAAGTATGGCCACAGCCACCTTCAGTTACACCAAAGGTTTTGAGAGGATGCACCAATGATGATTTGTGTCAGGGTTTAAGAGATTTTAGCTCCCATTTAGCCCCTGAAATGTGGTATCCTGAACTATATACGTATTTGGCACCCAGTAGTTCTTTCTGAAAAACACAGAAACTTAGAACTAATGTCTGGCCCTAATATATGGTGGTGAAAATGAAAATGATGATGAAATTCAAGAAGATGGCTATTAGAGACTTACATAGAAATTTTATTAACTGAGTGTTATTTAACTGAGGTTAGGCCTGTAAACCTATACAAAGATATGTTCTGGAGCATGAACTGAAGCATAGAGATTGTTGGCTGGCTTTTCAGGCTGAATGTCCACCCCTTCTCAGCATTTCAGGCCTGGGAAGCTTGTGGAAGAGAGTCGTGTAGATGTGCTGTTAAGCATCTCTTGTGGCTGGTTGTCTGCAGTTGCATTTAACTGGAAGTGTTGCATAACCGTAGTGGGGCTTTAGTAATAGCAGCAAAGTGTCCTCATTACCTAAGGAAAATGAATTAGATAAAGCCTGTCACTGTTAACATCATTCCCATTCACTGATTGTTTATTTTGTTACATACACAATGAATCCCATTTAGCTTTCTGGTTATTAGGGGTATGGTAAAAAGTTTGAATCTGTGGTATATTTGTATTCCTTGGATAAAGTTCACGCCTTCAGTAGATCTTAAAGAAGGCATAAAGCCTGTTCTGGGTTCTCAATCAGGATTTAAGTGGAACTTAAATGGAGCGTAGACCATAGATTGGCATAGATACAGTCATGAATTGCATACACAGTAGTTCCTTGTATGCAAGTACTGATAATACTTTACACTCCAAGTACAATCTGAGATGCTAATGGCAGTGACGACTATGGTATGTTTACCTGAAAGTCATGGGGGCGTATGATACAAATAGCTGCCTGAAGGGTGGAAGGACATGCATCCCATGGGGCTTTCTATGAAATCCTTAACAACAAAAATATTCTTAAGTGATTTTATTTCACTATGAAAAAAAGTAAAGCCTGCAGATTCTATTTAGCTGACCATTTTTTTTGGACAACTGTATACCAGTATGCGAAACAAAAAGATACAAGCCAGTAATTAAAGGAAAAGGTTACACCCTTTTAAGGTTTTTTTTAACTATGAACTCTTTCCGTAGTAAATGTAAGCATTGTAAAGGATGATAATGGTTGTCCCCTTCCCTTTAAACTCCTTCCTACAGAGAGGAAAGCACGAGTATCTTACAAAGGCCTCTTCCCTCCCTGCCTCTCTGGGTTACTTGACAAAAATTAAATTCGTCCTCGTTTGAGAGGATTTAGAAACAATAGCACAAGGCAAGTCTTGTGCTATTAGTGTGCGTCAAGGTGAAATCACCTCAGATACCTTACCTCTTCAGTACGTGGTATAGAGTTATGAATGTTGTTGGCCCATATAACATAAGAGAAATGCTATATTGAAACAGGAGACCACAGTGGCGAAGTTCACTGAAGCTACTTTTGAGTTCCACTCTTTCCAATGGATTAAGTGAGTTACTGCAAAACCCTGTGAAATATTTTTGGTAGCTGAGTCTCTGGCACTAGTATAGAATTCAGCTCATTTTTTCAAAATGCCAGCTCAAGTTACAGTGGAACTGAGTATGAAATATCTATCTGTCCTTGCTTTTCTTTTACAAACCCTAAACTATTTAGCTTGCCCATGCATTGTGGTCCAAATCATTGTGTGTTTTGGATTGTCTAAACTTATATTTTGGCTTTTCTAAAGGTACACTATTTATATGATTTAGGATGCTTAGTGGCATGCATACTAATTGTAAAAAAAATCCATCAGATATTACCCAGTAGACTAGACAGGCTCCTTCAGGGCTGTTATGGTCCATCAGGTAAATACATACTTTGGAACGCGTACTGATGTCAAAAACCATGAGTTATTTACCCAAGAGATGCTGTTCCAGTATACTAGGCAAATGTGTATCTAGGTTGTTTTTTTTTTTAACAGCTGATTTTTCATTTTTTCAAACTGAGAAGGCTATATCGATTTTGAGAAAGCTGCCATGACCATTTATTGGGAAAACATAGATATTTTCAAAGCTAACACATGTGCCAAACTGCTAAACTGTATGCTGTTATTAATATGCATTTATATAGCACCATAATGTTGCATATAACAACCTCTGGAACCAGCTTCCTAATAAGCCTATATATTACTGTAGTCTTATGTAATGCTAGCTTTGTTTTGCTGGTAATTGAACAGATGGATTGTTGTTGCTCACTCCCAAGCACTTGGGGTAGTCAGACTAGTGCCAGGTCCCCATGTTTAATTCCTCAGTGTTGCTGAAGTCCTTATGAGAGATCAGAAACAATATAAATACATAGCATACCTAATATAAACAGTGTGTTTTCTGCACATTAACCATTTCATAACTGCATCCGAGGTAGCAGTATACTCTTAGCTTTGTTTTACAGCTGAGTGATCTGTGGGATTGAGAGATTTAATGACTTGTCCAAGTTTAACCAACCGGTCCTGATGTGGGAATGCAAAACGTTTTTTTCTCGAAGTAAAACTTTCTGGGCGTTCTGTACATTTTGTCTCACCCCCTCCTATTTTTAAAATAAACATGCATGCAATCAGACAACAGACAACTTTGTGTTCATGTTACTGAGTGGGGTCTCAAAAAACATTTTCTGAAAGCATTTGAAACACAACAAGCGTATAGACCAATGCATTTGAATATGCCCTCTGAATTTGGATGTCTTTTATTTGAATATTTTCAGTCTATCTTTTAAGACCAGGTCTGTGGTGATGCACTCACTGAGATGTATTCAAACGTGGGTGCCGTAATCTTTTTCCTCTTTGATTTTACTCCCATCTCAACAGCCATCCCCCTACTCTGATGCATCCTAACTTGGCATCTTATTTGCAAAGTTCTAGCTTGCAGCTACATTTTAATGGACAAAGTGCAACGCTAGCTATGGCAGTGCAGGGAGGGGAAGAGGGTCCATGGTAAGTGTGCTGGTGCAGCTTTTTCCATAGGAGTGCCAACAGCATGGCTATATCAAATTATATAGCACTAAAGCCAGAAGGTCATTAAAATGGTTTGAAAATTCCTCTGTTATATGGTTATCTTTATAACTTAGTCCTATCTATAGATGGCGGAACTATGACTTTCATTCATGTGCCAACTATATACTACAATAATTATAATACTACACTCATAAAACCCAATTGCTGTGTGCGTGTACAGCTCAACTAAAGCTCAGCAGATGGGATTGTGATTATAGCCCCAGCCGCAAGAGGAAAAAAACTGTGATATTTGGAGTAAAAACTGAGGCTGATGGTGTTATTATGCTACATGTTCAAAGTGTCATTACAAGCTGGTAATTTATGTTTTGCATGCTAACTGAGCGGCCTTTCTTGTGTGTGTTAGTTTGAACGACAATGCATTTTTTCATATGGGAGGAAGCAACAAAATAATAGAGTGAAATTAACCAATCAAAATCATGGTAAATAAAAGTCTCTCTCTCTTTCTTTCTTTTTAAGACTCAAGAGGCAGCTGGCACTCTCAGGCTTTGTTATATTGAGGAAAGAGAACAGCAAACTGCATGCAGTATAGAGTCAGTCTCATTGAAACTAATGGCATGAATGATCTCACGCTATTGTAGTAAGACGGAGATTTACTGTGCTTAGTAGAGAACCCATATTATGGAGAAAAGCATCGATCTACTTCCACATTTTATTCACATGAACGACAAACAAGTTATTCACTACTATGCAGTCACATTCAATCCCTTAGTGTCTAAGTCACAATGCCTTCCAAGTCCCTCACACTTTACAGCTGTGCAGAGCACCTAGCCAATAACTACTTGTCTCCACTTTACAACCAACAGAAAAGGTTTATTAGCCCCTCTTACTTGACCAGTTTACAGTTTAGACTTCTGTTTGCTGGACAATTTTAGCTACAACCTTTGATTCCTACAATAACATATCCATTAATACAATGTCCTCTCTCTCCCCTTATTTTTCGTGTTAGGCATTAGGCAGGTGGAGAAAGAAGCTGTGACTACGTTGCCAATTTCATTTTTTTGGTCAGATTATGAAATTTTCGTGGCCTAGACATTCTCCTTCCGAAATACCAGTGCCTGTTTTCTATGCAAACAGAGTGCATGTAAAAACAGCAGGGATAGGCTGAAATAAATGAAGATAGGAAAGGCAAGGAGAGAGATTCAGTGCAGTATGCATGCTTTGTTCTTGGCCTTTCTGTATTTATTGACTAATGCCACCTGATAGAGTTAAAAAGAAAGGAAAAATCTGTAAGTTTGCTATTGTAATGGAGCTATCAGGGTGGTAGCTGTTTCAAAAGAAGGAAAATGCTGGCAAATTGTTTTACTTCTGTTTATATTTCCTTGTCATTGGAGAGAGACTAGATAATGGTGAAGAATAGTCAAAAAGTGCATAGATAAACCACATGCAGAATACATTTGTGCTTCAATTCCCTGATTCTCTACTTTTACGTTACAGCATCTGTGCAAGTCCTTCTTAATCGTAAGAGGATGCTCTTAGTACATGAACTTTGGATGATTCAGAGTCCCTGCCACCATTCTCCTCATCACTTTCAGTGTAGCTTTCGGGGCAGCAGATTAAGGATCTGACTGGGAAATCTGTATACTGTACTACCATTCCTCACTATTTTAATGGTCTTTTGGGAAATGTGAAGTTGATTTATAGGGCACCTTTAAATAAGACATCTTAAAGTCACCTTTGAGCCCTTCTTCTCAGTTGTGCGTACCTGTATTTCAGTCAGTGTCATTGTAGCTCTACTTGTATAAGACTCTGCATAGTTGCCTTGTCTTCATAAACTCTGTTGCACATTCCTTAATTGCACACATTAAATATGACACAAAAAGACTGCAGAAAACAATTTTTTTCTAAAATAACATCACACCAAATCTATAGCTACTGGCTATCATATAATTTAAGTTTATTATTCACTCTTCACTTTCAGGTCAGCATACTTCTTAGGGAGTACAAGCACAACAGTTTTCAAAATGTTAATGTTTCATAACGTTAAATGATTTGTCCCAAAGGAACTGGTGGCCAAGTCAGGAATGGAATCTGTTTTCTAAACTCCTGCTCTCATTCTTAAAGGGCATTCCCTTGAGCTTCTGCATCCCCTTGATACAAACTCTGAATTGTAGCATGGAATAGATGGAAAAAAAATCTTAGTATCCCCAGTGTTCTAAGGTAATACTCTATATGCTGCATTTCTGAGTTTGCCTTTTTAATGTATATTTTTGCTTGGTTCTTACATCCCTCTTCTTAAAATGGCATCAAATAACTGCAAGATCTTGATTATAATAAGAAACTTTTCATTTTAAAACTAGCTCTCTGCTGGGAGCTGAGTGCAGTAATCTCAGCATAAGCAAGACAGGCTGTTGAATTTCTTTCTCTTAAAAACCCATGAGCTTGGCTGATTTGAATTACAAGCAGCCCAATTTCATGATTTGGAAACCCTTGAGATACATTGGGACTGCAAATGCAGATAGAGGAAAAGAATTTCCAGTCCCAGGAAATAAAGGTTGATTGCACAATGATCTTATCAAATTATTTAATAAATGAAAATAAACCAAAAAGAATTCCTGGGAAGTTAGCTCTAGACACACAAAGTGCTTCATGCTTGCCCTTCCTGAGGGAAAGGTGGCTTTGTCCTTTTGCACTGCAGGAAAGCAATAGTGTTGGAGCTCAATAAGTTTAAGAATCTAATTTTCAAAAGGATGCCTTCATGCCTTTCCTGTATGATTGAGAAAATACGTGGGAGCATAAGTTGCTGCAAAAGGAGCTTATTGGTGCATGGTATAGCCCCAGATTTCAGACATGGCTTTTATGCTTGAGCCTGTACTTGAATATAACCTATCATTTGTGCCTGGGATTATGCCCACTTTGAAGGTTTAGCTATAAAATGCATGACTTGTTTTTCCTTTTCCTGAGGCTGGACATGCTCAAGAAAATCCAAGCTGATTTTGAAAACAAAGCTAAGCTGTGCACAGGGTTCTGGGAGGTGACGTACAGGGCATGTATGGCAAACAAACATTTGCCTTCAATTCTACAACAGGTTTCTGAATTCTGGTTCCCCTTGCTATTTTTATCTTTCTCTTCTCTTAGTTATTCTGTACTATTGTATATTACTAATTCTAATCCAAATGTAACATGGAAGTTGCAATCAGTTAACAGTTTGGTCTCAATTACACAATTAGTTTTCCTCCTGTTTTTCAGACATTTTCTGTGATTCTTTGTTTTCCCATCTCCACACCTTGGAATTGAAGAAAAACAGGATTGGAAGAAACCTCAAAAGATCTTCTAATCCATCCCTCTGCCCCAAGGCAGGATCAATTATACCTCTGTCGTTCCTGGCAGATGTTTGTCTCCTTTGCTTTTAAAATCTTCCAGTGATGGTTATTCCACCATTTTCCAAAGCATTACATTAACTCTTTAAGTTAAAATGAAAAGTCCTTGGGTGTCTGGTTTAATTTTAAACCAGCACTGCAAAGGACTGGATGTAAATGTTCTGTAGAATATGACTAAAATAAGGCATAAATTGCCTGTAACCTTTGGGCATATAACTGAAATTAATCTTTGCAGGGGGTTCTACATAGGACTTCAATTCATTTTTAATGAACTCTGCTATCATGAATCTTTCACAGCTTTTGCTATCCTTTTAAACATGATAGTTCTTGCCATTTGATTACAGAAATTAGTTTAATTATAGATTGATGCCAAACGTATGACGAAACACAAATATACATTCAGAAAATTTAAATACAAATTCTTACCCACTCAACACAAACAGATTCCTATTAGATAAATGCTTGTTTATAGGAACCGCCAATTTCATAATTCTAGTCTTACTGAGGAAACTAGCATACCTGTATGCCAAGGGTGGAGTATTCTTAGCTTCTGTGTGCTTTGTATGTTTTCCATTTATGTGGAATTTGTTATTAGAAATGTGCTGTTGCTACTGCACTTACAATATAGCTATGGTGACATAAAGACAACAACAGTTTTAGTATTTTAAGACCTGTGGGATGGACTGTCAATCTCCTGCAGCCGGCATATGATACTTGTTGAGGGTCTTTGGTGTAAATACTATATTCTGTTAATTTCTGAAGATGCCGAAATTTTATTAATAGAAGTGTATTAAAATTGTAGCAGATCAGAAATCAGTCACCCTTTAAAGGGGGGAATCTCCTGTTTGTTTTTTTTTTAGTGCTGAAGAATTAAAGAAAGCCTACATTCTGTGAAACCCTCAGACTTGGTAAGGAAGATAACCAGAATTCAGGGCTTTATCTATGGCTTAACGTTACCCAAGATACCTCTAAGGAGGTGCTCAAATGCCTAAGATTTGTACGTATTGTTAAAATTTTACAAAGACGTTTATTGGCTATCAGTTGCAAAAACTGGAAAATTAAAAACCACTTTATCCTGTGAACTTGCCTATTTGATTATTGGTTTTCTTTTGTAGGTTGCTACAGTTAGCTAGAGATGGTTCCAAATTTTCCATACCCATTTCTCTTACCTTTGCTTTCTTTACAGGGTGTTTTCTGTTTTCCTAAAATTATACTCCTGTTCACCCTTTTATTTTCAGAAACTGTTTATTCTCATTCTGTGCTTGAAAGTGCTTGCCCCGGGCCTGCCTTCCATTCACAATCTTGCTAATACTGGAGTTACGCAAGCCAGATGAAGAATAGAAAGTCTTCTCTGGAGAAATGGGTGGGATAAGCATAGGCTGGGTCAGCCAGTGGCTATGAAGCAGCTCTTGGCTAACAAGGTAGGTTTACTCTAGTGTCTGCTAATCATCAGCTGAGAGAGTTCAGGTCACCTGAAATCCATATATTCCTTTGCTGTTGTTCGCCCTCTAAGAGCTCTGAGTGTGTTAATGGTTTCTCAGCAGTAGACGAAAGGAGAAGGAGAGATAAGAAGAGCACATGGGTATTATTCAGTATGGCAGTACACGTGTGACTTGTTTTCTCAGGCTATCACTTAGCACTCATGCTATGATACTGTGCAGGAGGGTTCTTTGGATAGACGGTAACGTAGCTTGGAAAGCAGCGGATACCTCAATGTCTCTTGTGTTTTTTTGGTTCATGAACCAGAACAGGCTTCTTTGGCTACATAGTCAGAATGGACCCTTAAAGCATGACTCTGCAGTCATTCTTCTCTCTCATGATATAGTCCGCTGTTTAATACCACTTCCAGCTAACCTTCATAAAAATGTATCTATGTTTGCAGAGGAGTAGGAAGAAGAGATTTTGCTAAGATATAAAATGTATTTGATGTGCTAAAAGAGTGAAAAACTCTACAAGCAAAGAGTGTTGACATATCTTATCTCAGTTGTCAGAAGTGGCTTGTGAAATAGTGAGATGAAATCCATGCTCTACATATGGACGGTACAGGCATTTCTTGAGCTTATTCTAACTTTATTAGGCAGCCTTCAGACTCATAAAAGGTGCTTGCTGTGACAGATGTAAGTAGGTTCTTCTTTGGCTTTCAACTTTTTTACTTTGTTATTTCTTTCCTCTCAACCTTCCTATTCTCCTGTTCTACCCTACTTTCTGACAGCCTGGTTTTATTGCCTTTCCGTACCTGTAATGGTTATAAGCTAACAGGGAAATGAAGTGGTATCTTATAACATCCATGTTTTATTGTTATTTCTGACTTTCTTCCTTAGAGAGTTAGGGAGTATCTGAACACAGAACACAATACCCTTTCCAAATACTATCTAAGGATGGAAAAGCCGTCAAAAGGACAGTGAATTGAAGGGAAGTGAAGTGACACAGAAACTAACAAAGTGTTAGATAGGCATGCAAGTGTAAAGCTGAAGTTACACCAATGGCAGTTAATGAGTTTCTAATAAGGTATGCAGATGGTATCCAGGAGGGCTGTGCCTGCAGGGAGTGTAGGTCCTAATATGCATCAGCAGCTTCATGAAAGAAGACGCAGAAACATTTGTGTGACAAATGGATTGTTAAACCTGGTGCCACTGGTGGAGAAAGAGCTCCTTTACCTCCATCATTTAATTAAAAATGTTCTACTTGGGTAGTTTGTTCTACATAGGAAGTTTGTTCTACATAGGTAGTTTTTGCTGTGAGCTTTAAGATGTAAGATATTGGCCTCACTGCATGTGATAATATTGCATCAACAACGAGCCTGTTCTCAAGTGTGCCCAGGCAGATCTGTCATTCAGGACAAAGGAAGTGTGGTTTGTGTTAAAGATATAGTTCAACTTTCATAAAATAGCAAGTTGTGAATGATGAATGAAAGCACTTATTGAGCTGAAAGTACACACACCAGATTGAGCAATGTTGATCTTTGTGCAACAATCAGCTGAGTAAGAGAAAGCAGGGACTGAATTTTCGGCTGTCTCAGTTTGACCTTCATTTTTGTACTTTTTTTAGCTGCAAATTAACACATCAAATTCTTAGGCAAATGACTGCTGAAATTTTGCCTGTTACTTACTTGATGGTGCAAAAAAGGTAGATATGCAAATTGCACTCACAAAAGGGAAGGCCAGTCTACTGACAATATAAGCAAAAAAGTCCGATTGTATAAATTGTTATGCAATCAACATATGCAATTATTCAAATTGTTAATTTAGAAGGAAAGATTCCATATTCCCTGGCTGACTCTGAGCTATTTCTCCTCCCTCTTCCACTACCACCCCCTTAATTTTTTTTTTTCTACAAAATCAAACACTGTCTTTTTAGTAGATTATTTACCGTGAAGAATACCTTGATTGGAATTAAAGCTGAATCAGATTTTAATTTACAAGGAGTGTTTGAAACAGATTTTCAAATGGCATAGCAACACAAAGGTAATTCACAGAGGCGTGTGTTTAAAATAAGGGGCTAGTTTATAGGAAAATCCGGAATGTGGGCTGGAACGTGTTCCAGAATTCCACCCTCTTGTCCTGGCTACACAAACAATGTGACTGAGGCCTGCCAAGAGTTGTCATGTTTAAATAGAGAGAGAGAAGGAAAGTGGCAAGAATTCCCTCGGCACCATAATCCCTGCAGCCTTGCTACTTAGCACTTTTAAGAGAAAGGCGGATACAGGAAGCAAGAATAAGACATAGCACACTCCTCCTCTTCTCTCCAATAAACACTGCTTAGAATTCCATCTAATCTGGGAGAATAAACATTTTCAAGGCTTTTCTCTGAACATTCGATCTCAGTGACTAGAGCAGTTCATTTTAATTATTATTGGTTTTTAGCCCTCTCCACTTTTCCACTGAGTGTCAGCTTTGCACATCTTGCAGTCTGAGACATAACTTGAAAACTAAATCCTGGGGTCTTTACTCAGACAAAATTCTACGAACTTTAACAGGATATTGGCTTTAGAAAATCTACTAGGCTTGGCATTGTAATTGCTGCTGAGTTGACAATTGTGGAAAGAGTTAAAGAACCTATCACTAAGGCGATGACTGTTGCATGAGGGAGTCGTAAGCTATGCTGAACTAAATTTCTCACAAGGCAATTTGAATTGATGGGCTTTTATAACCACTCAGTCAGAAATGAATACATAATGCACTGGCACAAAAATGTCCATCCAACCCAGAGGTTGGCAGGTATCCCTGTGTTTTGAGGTAACCAATTTTTTATGAACTGTCTACCTCATTTCTAATTGAAATGAAAGGAATGGTTTTATGGTCCACTTTAAAAGTTTTTGTAAGTTGATTGGCTGCCCTTTGGCATTATGAAAACTGTTTGGGGGATGTAGCAGGAATTCTTTTTATGGGCTGTGGCAGTGAATGGCTGAAGTTTTAGAAGGCTTGACATTTTCCTTCTAATGCTCTACAAAGAGATACACACCACACCACAACTGCCCCCTCTTTTCCCACCTATACGGTAGGTTCGCCGCTCACCACGTCCTTTGCAAAATTTTCATTGACTTTTTCCATTGATAATGTCAAGTTCCTCTTCAGACAGGGATGTACTGAAGGGTCAGGATACTTACCTAGGCAGAAGTTACTAATACAGAGTCTGTCTTGAGAATGAGCATGGAGCTTCAAATTCATGTAGAGAACAGCACATCTTTCTCTTGTTAGTATGTGCCTCAATTATGTGTGTCTTCAGTCTTGCCTGGGCCCTTGAGGTTGTTGCTGTCTTCTACTGCTACTTTTTAATGGAAATACAGGAGACGGGAAATCTGTGTCTGTGATAGCTTTTACTCTAGTCTTATTGTTAGAACAGGTACTTTTGCCTTTTTTTTTTTCCATCTGTAAAGTGGGAAAACTAGTGGCCAGCTTCCCAAAAGCTATTGCTAGACTTAAGCAACTAACGCTGTAAATTATGAGAGACACAGAGTTGCATAGCTATTAATTTCCAGGCCAGGTTTTTCAAGGAGCTGAGCACTCAGCAGTTGTTGTCGACTTCCAGTTCAACTCCTAAAGGAAATGCCAAAATAATCAAAACTTCTGCTGGAGGCCTAGTGCTTCAGGAAATCTAGTCATCTGATTTGGAGATGCACGTGGGCAATTGAGTTCTGAATATCTGGCCCCTAATGGCTATATTTAAGGTTGGCACATCCTTCTTACACAACTGGCATATTAAATATTTTGAAAGGCTCTGCTTTCATTTTATTTTGAAAAACAGTGTTTAAAATGCAAGCCTGGATATATATTTCCTTCTCATTTTGCTCTCTGGGAGACCAAAGTCTCCTACTTACGAATTGAACAGGCAATTACAGCCTGCAGTTCCCCACCCAGTTCTACCAATATGCCTGCATCCTGACCTGGAGGGTAGGAAGTAGTTTGTGCTTTATGCCCATGTGCTTTATGCTTTATGCCAATAAAGCCCATGGGCTTTATGCCCATGCTTTATGGTCTCTCTCCGCAGCTATGAAGAAGCAGTTTTTCTCATGCAATATCACCAACTAGTAACCAAATTGAAGCAATTAAACGGTTTTGCACATGTATCGTATGGTAATGACTTCAGATTGTCAAGTGAAAGTCTCCAGAATCCATTAATAACATTTTGAACTAGTCCATACCCCTCAAAATAACTTTAAAGTCTTTTGTTGAGCAATTGATTGCATCTTAGTCTTCCCCTTTTAAAACCAAAGCAGAGAACAGTGTTGTATGGCCACTGTCATAAGCATTTGAAAATCAGTTGCCATGCATAACCCACTGTCTCTCTGGTATATTTATAAACAAACACTGTTTCAAAGGATCAGATTTTTTTTCTTCTCAGTTTTGCCGTTGTAAATGGAACAGGTCAGATGAATATATAACATGGAACTGTAACCACTAGCAGACTCTTGCTTGTATTAGCTTTGAAGTTGTTTGCGTTTGTTTTGTTTTGGAAAAATGTACATTCCAAGTGATCGAACCCTCAAATATTTGTTAGGAAGAGCCTTTGTTATGCCTGTCCTCAGTTGTGAAAGCACTTCATGGTTTCACAGAAATGATCTATAAGAATGAACTATGAAAGCTATGACTATGCTGAGAAAGGAGAGCAAGTTAAACTTGTTCTTAAAAACTCCTCCACTCTTCTGGGAACTTAGGACCATTGCATAACATATAGTAAGATATATAGTAGTATATATATCCTGCTGTATTACCTAGATACAACGGAATGAAAGGATGTCCTATCCCTTTTTTTCTTTTAATTTCTTGTATTCTAACACACATTTTTTTGTGAGAGATTTATATGGATTATATCGACTTGCCATTCTGTTGCAAGAGTGTTTCTTCCTATATTTAATCTTCCTTAAAACTGCTCAAATTGTTGTATTAGGCATGCCTGTTAAATTCGTTTTGAGTGCAGAGAAAAGGGCAGCTGCTTTAACAGTTGTCTTTTCTGTTACAGTCTTATCAGAGGAGCTATAAAAATATGGATGGCTTTTTCTGTATGCATGATTTTATAATCATGAATAAGCTTTGTGCTGCACTCATTCCTGAGAAAATGAAAATTGCCACTACAGGGCTCAGTGTTGTCAAAAGCACATGTGTGTACATGCGCACACAGGCACATGGTAGATTAGAGAGAGTTGCTGCAAATGCAGCTAATAAGTCTTCCTATATACATAATATGTCCTTTAGGTGGTGCCATTGTGTTTTTTTAAGATAAGATTGCACGCTCAAGAAATTGTAAGACACGGTAACAGAAAGGATGCAGTGCACAATACATCCTTATACCCTAAGTGACTCGGAAACATCTGAGTGTACAGAGCCATCCCCACGTACAGGATGTAATGTCGCTAGAGTAAATATAGAGCGGCTGGTGTCAACAGTGAAGAGAGCAAAAGCTAAAAGAAGAATGGCAACTTGAAATAGCCAGGAATCTCTTTTTTGAAAGAGCTTTCTGAGACATGGTTCGGCTTTTAAATGTTAATGTCAGTGAGGAAGGAAAAGTGAAAAAGTGGAGAAAAAGATACATAGTTATTAGCAATGGGTGTGATCTGTGGAGGCTGGATTTGAACTGCCAGGCAATGCTAAACCTATCCAAAAAGTAAAGTATTTTGATATGTCAGTTGGGTTCACGTGGCTCTTGGTTGATGACGAATCATGAGGAATCTTAGAAATATGCACAGAGAGATGTCTAGGGTGGGTCTCAAAACAAAAGTGAAATATATTTTGTCCATATTTTGTTGCTAAGTGGGCAGGCAGTGTTGTCTCATAGCAGGGGCAGGGGAAGGAGTAGGGGAAAGTAGGAGACTGAATGCCTGGTTTCATGGCCCTGGCTGGCCAGTTGCTCACTGTGCTTTTTAAATACCTCTTCTAAATTCTCTGTGCTTCAGTTTGAAGCAGTGTAGTTGGGCTTAATGATTTAATGTATTTGAGATGCTTTGAGAATGTTGGATTAATGGGATCACATACATACAAAGCGTTGCTGTTGTTGTTTACATATTGTTTAGATGATGTTTTCTTTAAAATCAAGGCACCCTCTGTCCTATGTTTTCTCACTACATACAGGTCAGAAAAGCACAAAAGTACTGTATGTCTGAAACATTTCCAGCAGCTTCCCTGGACCTGCTTCCAAAGCTCATTGAAATCTTGTTAACAGAACGCTCTACCTCCCTCTGATACCTCACACTGCAAAACAGCTTTGAAGGCCTAGACTGAATAATGAAGGAAACAAGGGCATCTGGGGTCCATTATTTACCCCATTTCATAAGGCGCTTCTACAAAGTCTGCTGCCTGCCTTTTCAGATCCATGACAGAAATAAATACAAAGCCTGGAAAGAACGAGCAAGTCAGAGTTGTCTGCTGCCCTCTCCACTGCCCCCCTCCCCTTTTCTTCCTGTTTCACAGGACACATTTGTTTCATCTCAGCTAAATGTAGTTCTCTTTCTGCCCAAGACACTTGTTCTTTCCCCTTCACAGATTGTTTATTCCAAGGAACTCCTTTTTGCTTGGGAAGATGTCTCGAACACCTTTGGGTGTTTTTAAAGGAGACCGGTATGAAGCTACTCAGAGATTTTTTTTCTTTTTTTTTTTTTTTTTTTTTTTTTTTTCCCCCTTGTCAAACTGACAAGGACTTGAAGACTTGAATTGTGACTATGGGGGTGTGAGGAAAACACATGTGAAATGTCAGTAAAGCGATTCCCATCTCAGTGTGCTAATTCACAGGAGGGTATTTTAAAGTAATGGGAGTAATCTGAAATGTTAATGCATCCAAAAGGCTGGAAATGCCGCAGAGGGAAAAAGTTGTGGAAATTTTTGTAAATTCTAGAGTGCCTGAGCATTTTTAAAAGGGCTGGCCCAAAATGCCTCTACATTTCCTGTGAAAATAACCCCCCTGCAAAGCTGGCTTTCCAGTGAAAAACTTTCAGAATGCTCAGTCAACACCAGAGCACTTTCTCTAGGCACTTAGCACGGCTAGTATAGGTAAAGTATCTGGGTGGCTACGCAGTCACAGAGGAACTGTAAGTTGCAAACAATTAATTTGACAATTTTTATTCCTATTATTTTTTCTGACTGGATTATAATTTATACTAATTTGTTAGCTGCCACAGTTTGATGTAGCTGTCTGTATAAATATTTGCACCTGTGGCTTCTATCCACAAACTTTCAAGGGATTATTGAGGGGAGCAATTATTTGCGAGCTAAACCCTGCCCTTATTAAAGTCCTTTGCAAGAACTATCACTAAAGCTCCATAGATTTTATTTATTTATTTTTTTATTTACCCACATAGGACATCTCCTTTGTATGCTGCTTCCACTTTGAATTAGTTGAACTGACAGTTCCAAATTAAGTTCATTTCTTCAGTAAATGAATGTCTGCAATCCATCTAGTAAATGAATGTCTGCAATCCATGTGAAATGGACTTTTCCTTTTGCAACAATTCGGAAATTGCAACAATGTTATTAATGTGTCAAAAGAGGATGAAAAAAAATAGGAGAGCTTTGGATAAGTAGTTATTTAGTAAGCTCCTAAAACTAGTTCTAATAATAACTTATTTGTCCTAAATGAGGGTTCAGGTCTACAAAAGAAGCCTAGACAGTGCACATCCTGAATTTTAGGGCTGCTACAGCCTCCGCTGTTTAGTCCCAGCCATTTAAGCCCTTTTCAAAATGAGGTAAGGTTTGTGTTTCAATCTCCCTGCCTGTTGTTCAAGGAGTAAATGATCTTGTGTTCTTTAGGTTAAGAACAACTTTACTGGACCTTATGTGCCTGAAACATCATCCAGAATTAATCTCTGAGGTGCAGAGACTGTTGCTGATTTCTTTTAAGTGCACAAAGCTGCTTCCTGGTTATATTTATAAAACTAACGGGTGACGTTTTTTCCTCTCAGAGAAAATGATAAATCTCAGAGTTCACCAGCATGTGTTTCACGGGCAGTTACCAACCTGTGATCATGTGCATATCATCCAAATAAGCGACAGAAAAATCTCCCAGAAACAGCATGAGTACCATTTATCTTTCTACCATAATAATTGTAGGTTTATCCAGCAAAGTATCTCACAGGATATTTAGCTGACAGCCCACACCACCAGCCTCTGCCGAATCATCGTCATATTACATGTGCCATTCCTTTTTTTTTTTTTAAGTAGTAGAGAGCATGTTGCTTTGCCACTAAAGTATCTGCCAGGCAAAATAATGAGTCATTCCTTTCAAAAAGCAAACTGAAAATTTATGTTTAATTCAACCATAACATCTCTTCCTTGGCTGTCAAGCCTCTGAGGTGCTACATAAAGATTTACCTGTTTTCAGCAACACGCTACCCACCAGTCACTGTTTCTTTACAACAACAAGCCCCAAAGAGAACCCAAAAAAGGTAACAGTTTCTGCCAAATGGTACTCTACATTCTGCTGCCTAGTTTTCTTGCACAGACAAGAGAGAAGTGAAAGATTACCAAATACCTGTTCTTAATCAAAAGCTTTTTGTTGTACCTTTGCTACTATTTTGGAGGTATGTGTGAAGGCTATTCATGTGAGCAATGCAAGGTGGATTTAAGACACTGTTAGTCCATTTCTTGCCACAGAAGTTAGAAGAATGCCACAGGCTGCACAGGCAAAAAATGGGCACTTACAGGTTAGCAAGGTTGCCTTGGACAGGCTACAGGGGACTATAATATTCCATGTTCTGATTGCAACCTCCTTTCATATTTGCAGGGAAATTTGCCTCATTTTCACCATAATTCTTATGGAGTAAGAAGGGTATATGAAAACCAGTTAGTGATTATATGCAAAGCTCTGTGGAAATGCCAGGCATCATCCCCTTGATCAAAACCTGCTGGATAGCACAGACAGCTACATCAAGAAGGTGGTTGCAGTCTACCTGTAATTACGTACTTCTTGCTGGTCTGACTTCTCTACATACACTCCCCGAGTACAGCACTTGTTTGTTAGGCTGAAACTATGTGGTGATGAGTACCGCATACTATTATGTGCTTTGCAGGCGTTACTGCATTACTGCCTGGTAACTGCAGTTGCTAGACTTTGAAACCAGCAGGTTAACTACTTCTCAAGGGAGCTAAGGTTATGTGGTATCCTGCTGCCTCACAGCTTTGGAGCTGTTAAGCATACATGTGCTATGTTCTGTATTAGCCTGGATTTCCCTGCAGCTCACAGCCTTGGTTTGCTCTTCATTGTGTGGTTCGTCTCACATTAGTTCCCTATGCTTTTTGTCCATTTAATCTCACTTTCTGAAATAACTTGGTCTTTCTCGCTGGATTTCAGTGTGATCCTTGTTTGTTTCCTCACACTTGCTATTGTCCTTCTTGTCCACTGTCCATTTGTTTGTTTCTTTCTGCTCTATTCATTTTAAATGAACTCCATAGCTTTTACAGTTTGAGCCTACTTTTCAGGAAAGAGAGTAATGGGCTACTGACAAAGGCCCTGAGAGTGGTACGGTTTTCAGTTGTGTCGATAAATTGTTCCGATTAACCATAGGGTGTAAAATGAATGAAGAATAGGTACAGCCCTAAAATGTTATGACAGTTACCTATCTTGCTTTGAGGTACTCAGGTAGGAACAGCAATATTATCAATTACTATAGTCAAAGAACAGTGCTAAGAACTCATCTCATCTAAATCCCTGCTTTGGGAATTAACTCTCCCTGTGGTGTAGTTAAATTGTTCAATCTATTAGTCTCAATTTTCTTCCATGTTAAATGGAGGTAATACTAATTGCTTAGTTATCTCATGGAGTGTTGTGGGGGCTAATTAGTGCTTGGAAATGAAAAGATGTTGTTTAAACACCACAGGGACCAAGAGAGGAAACAGTGCAATGGGCTGGACTAATCCCAAAAGTGATGGCTCCATCATATTTACCTACATGTTTTTCTGTGTCCTTTCATCTTGTGAGACACTTGACTTGTCAGCTTGCTTACAAATCTCGGTACACACCAATACAGGTGGATGGATGGTGGGGGGAGAATTGGGGGAGAATTTAGTGGAGTAGGCAGAAGAAAGATTTGTTGCCAGAAAGAAGAAGAGTTTAGTCATCTGTCAAATTAGTAATACCCAGTGTGGTCTGAACCGTTGCACATCCTCCTCCTTTCGCAACACACCTGATTTGGCCCTGCCATGGTGATATGTGGTTTTTTAAAAAAACAAAAAATTAGAGGCTGCAACAATGACACAAGCTGTTACTGGACCTATTTTTAAACTTTCTCTTGTCCTTCTCCTTCATGATCTGCCTGCCCCTTCCCTTTTATCTCAGCCTTCTGCATCTTTCCTAACCACACGTACTGTTACCCTGTCCTTATAGTTTCCCTACCTTCTTGTCCTAGTCTTCATCCTCCTTCTAGCATTTTCCACTTCCAAGCTACAGGTTTGTCTTGTGACTCCAATCATCCTACATGTCCTCATGCCTCCGTCTCCCGTTTTCCTTGCAGAATTATATAGTGTGATGTATTCATCATGCACCCCCTGATCTGTTGTTTGCCCAGTGGTTCAGGCTTGCCAAGGTAGTGTCTGATTATTGCAGACTTAGAGATATTGGATGCAGGATTAGCTAGATGGCTGAATGATTAATGAACCAGGCTCACAACCACATCTTGGTAAGACTGAGTTTATCAAATCCATAAGTGAGTTGCTCAAATCCACTATTGTGGATAATTTTTCCTTCCTTAAAAAAAAAACCCTCTCTCCTTGTTGCTAAAATATTTATTACCTGGTCATATCCACCTGGTCTCTTATATCTTCTTCGTCTGCTTTAACGGCCAATTTCATCATCATGGCTGTGTGTCCCTCTTGAATTATTGTGATTTTTTGCTCATCTTTACCACAGAAAGCCCTAGAATATCTTGGTCTAGTTATGGTCATTTCTAGTTACCTTTCAAATCTTCTCAGGCCTATTTCTTTGCTTTCCCTTTTGCTGTGGTGTCTCTCTCCTCTTTCCACCCTCCTTCTAGTGCCTGTCATGGCTCACAGCTGCCTTGTCCCTTCTCTGTAAAATTTCTCTTTTTCTTAGTACTTCCTTGGAACCAATACCTTTTTCAATTTTTTCCTCCCATTTCATTACTCACCAGTAATCTCCACAGGCTTCTTTCTCCGAATTCCTGTGGCGTGATCTGTCTTCTATTCTGCAATAAACTCTTGCTCATATAAGTGGTTCTAGTAAATGTCATCTCCACAGCCTGCAAAGTCCTGATGCAAAGAACTGATTTTGCAACATGTATGCACATATAAAGTGACTATGTACATCGTTTGCAGGTCCTGGCCTGTATAATATTGTTAAATACATGGGCCTAAGCATAGCCTTATGCCTGCCTATCAGTTATGATTCCTGTGAGCATTTAGTAATGGTTTGAATTCATCACATGTGAAAGTGCCCTTTAGTACTAAGGTCTTTGTCCTGGTTGTCTACACTTAAGGTAACATACTCTTAACTGTGTGAAAGGAACCATAAACTCAACTGTGTTACCATCATAAACCTTTTATCTTCCTCAGTATATTTGTATAAAGATGGTGTGCACAATAAAGAGAGGCTATAGGATAATTATGGACTAGAAATAATGACAGCAGCAACTCGCACAGGTCAGAGTCCCTGTAAATCCACGGGGGGAATCATGTAGATGCTCAGCAGTATGAGGAAGATTGTGCAAAGCAACCAAATACCGTAACGTGAAACAATACCTGTATGTGCAAGCTGTGAAGAGTTACAAATAATTGTATTATAGCTAACAGCGGTTACCTGCAGCAAGTAGGAATCTTGTGTCCATAATGAGTTTAAGCAGGTATGCGTAGTAAGCAGGTGTTTTCCTATAGGCACATCTCACATGCAAGCATGTGTTACTAGATGTACCACAGATCTGACATTCTTCTTAGTGAACTTGGGAGAAGAATGAGGTGGAAAAGGGAGGGGGAGCAGAAACCAATCAAAGAAAGCAATACGTTTTATCAATCATATTTGATGCTATTCTTTCTCTCTCTTTCATCACTTTGATCTCTCAAATAAAACTGATACTTTGGCCACTTTCCAAACTCTTAGCTTTGCAGTCTGAGAGGGCTCTGGGTTAGCTGCTGAGGGTATGTGTTTGCAATTATGCATTTGAAAGTATTTTCCCCTCCGCTGAGATAACATTCTTTTTGTGTTACCACACACTTCTGCTGTCTCGTTTTTCTTCTCCCATGGCACTGTAGGCTGAAAGGCCTCACTGCGTTCCCCCTCCTCCCCCGATCTTTGCAACTGATATCTGAATAAAATACTTTACTCTGCTGGTATTTAACCTGCTGAGCCTTTCACTTTCTAGCTGTGAAACAGACAAAAAGGGTATCGTGCAGAAACATCCTGGCAGTTTCATTTCTTAATATGCCTCCAAGGTAAGGCGAGATTGAACAGGGGTGGGAAAATTTATACTGATGTTAAGGATCTTCAGCGTTTTATTTATAGATTAACATTCACTGAGAACAGCTTTACATTTAATTTTCCAACCAATATTTTTCCATACAAAAGAACAAATTTGAAAGCTCTTCTTTATTGTTTATCTAGCTGTAGTTCAGTGGATAAAGTTTGTAGGAACAATAATCTGTCTTTTACAGGATAGATAGGTTGGGGGTTTTTTAGCTGATAAATTTTGGCCTCACAGTAATGAATATATGGAATTATGTCACTTATTAGCATAAGAAGATAGGTTCTTTTGTATTCCCTGACAAATAGTCAAGTTTCTTGAGTTGAATAGCAAAATTCGGCATGACCCTATGAGCCCTTTACACTGTGAGCTGTTCTACCGCACTCGATTTGTCTGACCTTGGACTTGCTCATCATGGTCCAAGAAGGAAATAGTATTTCTTCAAAAAACATATTGCGTTCAGTATCAACAAGAAACATTCTACAAGTCTAATTTAAACCTTATATATGGAGTACCGCATTCAATAGGCTTAAAGTGATTGGGGTCAATAAGAATTTGAACACCGCTATCTTAGGTCTGATGTAGCATATTTCATTCTAAGTCTCTGTGCAAATTAAACATGTGGGGTCCAATCCTATGGTAATCCTTCCCTCCCACTGACTTCGCATGTTGGTTATACACACTCTCTCCCTTTCATACGTGTGTGTGCTTGCAGCCACATGCACCCACACACGGGATTTTAAAAGAGTAGCTGCCTCATTGAGAGATGTGTCCTGTTTGTTTCTGTCTCACAAAAAGGAATCCTGTAGGATGGTGCTTGGAGAGCAGAATTGTTCCAGGCGCTTAGCACTGAAACGCCCAAGCGTTTCCTGGTTAGGCTAAAGCTGAAACCTTTTGGAAATCTTTCTAGTTTTTAACAGGAAGCAAGGAAGATTTTTGCAGGTCTGCAGATACCTGGGACGAGATATAGACTTCTCCATTCTTTCATTTTGTGAAGAACTGGAGGGGGGGCTTGAAGTAATAATAATGAAATTATTATTGATATGAAATATTAATAATAATTGACATAATGAAATAGTGAAATAATACTACTAGTCCAAAAGAAGTTCCCAGCTAAATATCCCTGATGTTAATGGCAATGTATATCCTAAGTGAGGGCAGGATTCTACAAAACTAAGACCTAATGTCAAAACCTTATGCTAATGATTCCCAAGTTTGTTTTTTGATCATGATCAACTCTTAATGTTTTTCAGAGATCCACATATACCCTTACATCAAACTTTACACTGAAATGTTATAAAGGAAACATAAATCTTATTGGTTTAATGCAGGTCTGCAGACCAGCTTGGCATAAGGATTGTTCACATAATAGTCTTCATGACTTGGACCCAAACCCAGTAACGTAGGGTGGAAAAATCCAAAAATAAAATTCTAAATAAATGGCCCAGTTAACTCTGAAATATTTGTCGGACATGGAAATGGCAGTTAATTAAAGGTAAATGTTTTCCCGGTCATCTTTCTTCTACTGTTTCACCCAAGTTGTGACCTGTTTCATTACTACTAACATCTTATAATTCTTATCTAGCTGAGTAAGATGAACCTCTCTCTAGCCAAAAAGGCACTTCAGAGAACTAAGGACGAGCTGACTGGAGCCTTAGTTCCCGATCTTTGTGAGGTGCAGAATGTGTTCAGCAGCCACTGACGCTCACAGGAATGTATCCTGTTTCTGCTGAAGTCCAGAGTTGGTCTTAATTGCCTTAAGGAAAGCACAAGGCTGAAAGGGAATCAACAGTGCTGAGTACTTGGCAGCATCTGATCTTAAAAGGTAAGCTTTTTGTGGATGTATCTCTTGTTTTCCATGTCACTCAGTCTTGGGTGAAAATGCAATACTAGATGAGTAAATAGCTCTACAAATACCACCCATTTTGAATTCATATTTCACAGGGCTGGTTAGTCACATCTGCTAAAAGGCTTAGACTTGCTTTGCTGTAAGTTGGTGTAGTCAGAGGAGTGACGCTGACTTACACGGATGAAGGATCTGTCCTCTTGCATGAACCTGCAGCCTATTTCCGCTTGATCTCAGCACTGTTGCAGTCGCATTTATGGTATGCCACATGATAAAGGACACGATGCTGGGTATCACTGAGCCTCCCCTCCCCCTGTTTCTGACTAATGTCTTTTCAGTGTGGGAGCAGAATCCTGATACGCGTGACACAAGCAGAGTACGTGGGAATTAGTTCCATTAAAGCCATGCCATATGGCTCGCAGGGTGCTCTGTGATACCACTATGCTGCTTGACAGTCTTTCCCTATGGATGGGATCAGTGCATATTCCCTGATTTGCACTCTTTTTTAGCGTATCAAACAGGGACAGACTTTTAATTAAAAATGACATCATCACGCTGCTGCTAGCTCATTGCAGGCAGTCCACATATTAATGCTGCTTGTTTCAGTTTTCAATGATCCTATTATGAATTGTAACCTCATTACACAAACCTTGCTATACAGTGGAATTTCAAATGGGGTTTTGTGGTTTTTAGAACTTAAACAGCTAGAATAAGCACAAAGGCAGTTGCGGTCAGGCAGCTTCCTCTCTTACCGCAGCAGTTGTGGAGATGCCATTCCAGTGACCACTGTTTCTACAATGAGTCAGTTTCATTTTTAACAATCTGACTCAGTTCTCTTCAAAGGGGGCAGCATGTTATTTCTGCATGATTTTTGTGTGCATGACTCTGTACGAAGGGGTCAGTGCCAACTTAACCCTTTGGGATCCAGCCTCCTGGAGCAGCCTGGATTCTCCTGGTTGCGGGGAGGTGTGCTCCTTACACACCGCAGAATTTGGACAGCTGGGTGTACATCTGTTTTGCCAAACATTCCCTGTGTTTTCAGCCATCAGAAAACATGGTGTTAAGCGCAGCTACTTCCACCAGTGAGCCAATGCTTTAGGTGAGCGCCACTGCACCCTGCAGCCTTTGCCAAAAGCTCTTGCAAGGAAACTGAGGTTAAACCGTTGCTTTTTTGAAATAAAAGCATGAAGTAAAAGTGCATAGATTCACCCAAAAAGGGGGAAAAAAAAAAAAGGAAAAAAAAAGTTTAAATAGGCTAGCCAGTGGCAAGAAGGAGTCCAGTTGTTTCTGTGCATGGTGCATTATGAATCTGCAAACCCCCACAAATAACTGCCAGTCACCTTCTAGAATCAATGATTAAGTAAATAGGAGTTTATGGAAGTTCAAGCTTTACCCAGCATTCAGCTGCAAGCTCTTAAAGCTCATTCATGTAAATTTTGCAAACAAGGAATGCAGCAGTTTTCAAACTTAATGAAATATAAGAATGTCTTTTTCGTTCCGTATGACTCACAGTTTCGTTTTGAAGTTTTTGAGCTTCTCTTAAGGTTATGGAGTGGTCAAGCGAAGCGGAACAAGGTTTTTGAAATCAGGAAGCCTGGGCACTGTTTCATTCAGAAAAAAAAAGGAGAGAGCGAGAGAGGGAGGGAGGAAAAAAAGCCCTATTCCTGTGTTTGATTGAAAAATAAAACTGCTGCTCTCAGTGAACCTTTGAAGTCCCCCAGCCCAGTAATTGTTTCACGACATTTGCAGCTTGAGGCAGCAAGAATGTTTGTGGTTGTTTTAAAGGCATCTGAGTGTGGATTCCATATGGTTTATTTTTATTTTGGTTTTTTCTAATTTTTTTCTTCCCCACTTGGAGCCTCAAGTTCTTGCGCATTGCCCGATACCCTGTCCCAGCCTACTCTATTTCTGCATGAACTGTCTGTGAAAGAACTGAGTGGATGCATTGTAGCCCAAAGATTCAAGCGTGCTTAATTCAGACAAAATCTGTGAATGCCTGTTGAGGCAATAGTTGATTTTAGCTGTGCTTTATCGATACTATATTTGGAGTGTGGCTTACTAAACAGTGTACAGTTTGCTTTCCTGAACAAAAGTCCTCTTCATATGGCCTATACTTAGAGCATGATACTCCAAATGCTTACTATAGAGCATAGTGCTTGCTGTCATGCTTTCAATAGGTAGTTTGCAGTAGGCCTGATAGTAAGCCATTGGAGTCAAATAAAGGGCCTGATTCACCACTGTGTTCCTCTGGTCTTAAAGCAGTGAAACTGTTTTGTTCAGCGGAACAAGCTGAATCAGATCCAAAAATTCTGAAAATATGTACTATAGAAACCAGAGAAATCTAAAGTCAATTTAAGACATGTAAACTTGGAAGTGTCAAGCATACTTGCAGCTCCCCCTCGCCTCCCCCTCCGCAAAAGACTGCCCATTATATACAATATAATAGGTAACACTATATGCATTGATTGTGCGTATTGATAGGGTCCAGTCCTGAGCTTATTTATAAATGACTGTTTGCAAGTCGTCTTTTTTACTTTGCAAGACAAAATGCAGGAGTAAGTTATAATCAGCCAAGTGCGGAGTTTGTAGCTTGGGTGGCAGCTGTCTCTGATAACAGTGGAACTCATTCATTTACAATCAGGAGAAGTTATACTGAAGACCAGCATTAACCTTTTAGTCCAGTATGGAACCAGTTGTAGTGACAGAGGAATTGAACCTAGTCTGTTCTGAAGAGGGAGTCAAACTAGAGGGCACTACAGGCTTCAGCTAGAGTGGTCCTTCACTTCCTTGAAGTGACTAAATGACTTCCAGCTCTTAGAGTCTGATCCGCTTATCTGTGTAGTCACAGCGTTCTCACTGGGGTGATACCAGTCCATGAGGCCTGAGAGCTGTTAGTACACAGGCTTTAATGCGAGAGACCTGCAAATGAAGGCTATGTCTATGTTAGCACGTAGCGCAACATGATAGGAGCAGATCTACAGAGCAAAACGGCTGGCGCTGAGGACCAAGCTGTCCGCATTGCAGGCGTTTGACTTTGGACTGGCTATGTGTGGGACCAGTTTTGTGGGCTGAATGCCCACTATCGCTTGGAAAGCATTAGTGCCCTTCCAGTTTTGTTTTGGCTGAAAGGAAGTGAGTCCCTGCTCTTAGTCTGACGTGTGATGGGATTTGAAATGTGGTAACTGGAGATACTTGAAGGAGGATGTTCCTTCAAAAGCATGCCTCTGACTTGAACTTGAACACTAATGCACATACACTTGAAAAGGCTGATGCAAGTAATTTTTACTAATGACATTTTTACTGTGTATTTTCTTTAATGGAACAATTTGGGCGAATAAAGAATATACATTTTCTAAGGGGGGAGCGTGTCACAGAGCTTCTGTCTACTAGGAAATAGCACAGCGCCAGCCAATATTCCTGTTCTCCTGTGGTGTTACATTGTTGGAATGGCCCCTTGGCATGGTTTGGGCCAGCTTGGGCTCTAGACAATTCCTGAGCAAGCCAGAGAGGTAAGAAGAGCCGTGGGCTATTCCTAGTAGGCAACTGGAAGCGGCCAGCCTATTTTGGAGAGTGAAAAAGTTTAATAGTATGGACGTGGCCAGATTGTGCTAGTTGACATAAAGGCCAGGGAAGGAGACCTGGTACTGTTTAGTGTGCAACTGTAGATGTAGCCTGAGTGACCATAAATATAATAAGAATGATTGCCGACCATAATCAATATCAGATGAATAAAGTAGTCAGATATGTGTTAACCAAAGAAATGTGAACATGAAAGTTCCTCAAACGAAAATGTTGTAAAAGCAAATTAATGTTTAATATGATTAATGTCCTTTATTCATGGCTATCTGTTAGAGGGAACTCTGCTGTTGTTTTATGCTTTCACAATACATATGCTGTGTATTACCTTCATTCTAGTCATGTTGTCTTATTTAGTGAGGCCTGGAAAATTTCATTAAGAAATAGTGGAGGAGCCTCTCAGATGAGAGGCTCAGATGATCCTCAGAATCAATAGCAATGGCTGGTCTCAAATGACAAGCCTCCACTGCAGTTAATGGTGCTTGGATGACTTTGGTCAATGAGCTAATTTCTAAGTGCAACCATGTCACCTGCAGGCTTAAACTGAAAAGAAAGGAAACTTTTAAGGGACAGCTTCTGCCCTCCCGCGCCCCCTCTACAATAGTTAAAGTATCATAGTGTTTCCAATACCAAGCATGATCCTTTCCGTCAACAGACCTCAGAATACTCAATAAATATCAGTTAATTAAGCTTCACCTCACCTCTGAGTGGACAAGTTGGCTGCAGAGTGTTAACTTACCTGTACAACTGGACAGAGAAAATGTCAAGAGATTTACCCAAGATTACATAGGAAAACTCTGACAGAGTCTAGAAATACCGCTGGCTTGAAAGACAGTCACTAGAACCCATAAAACTGAGCACAAGCAGTGTGGCTACGTTATGAGAAGAAATACACAGCTGACTAAAAGCGCGATCTCGGAACCAATGGCTATTTTGTCATTGTACCTCATTGGGACAAATTTGCTGAGTAAGTGCTAAACAGCTCTAAGACCCTGTATGCCATCTGAGCAGAGGCTATTTCTATCCAATGTCCTACACATATGGAGCATGTCGTCCCTTCACAGGGAACTAATTGTTTGATCAGTTAATCAGGGAGTTATCAATGGAATACAAAACTAAAAATCCATTGCCACTTGGGCTGGAGATGACATGTTTTGGTAATCCATAGTGTACGAGTGCTTAACAAGCACGAGGGCAGCTGTACATTTCCATTGAGTACTGGAAAGGGGGATATAATGACCTAATGTGGTATGGATTAAGATAGAGCCAAGCAGACACAACTTCTATATACATACGTGTGGTCCACGCACACTGCAGTCATACTGATGGTACACTAGTACCTTCCGTAACTAAAGGTGGCACTCTGAAGCATAGTTGTGCTTCCGTATCTTATTTTAGGAAAATAAATTGTACCTGTTTTGCTCAGATAATAAATTTGTAAGATTGAATGCTCTCTGAGTCAGATGTAAATACATATCTAACAAAAAATGAATGGTAGAGATACTGATCCTAATCTAATTTGTAACTCTGTTACTCTTAACCCACAGAATTAGAGGGTGATTAGTTTCCGTAATCCTAGAACAGAATCCATAGCTCTGATGCATCTTTAAAGGTACGTAGCAGAGGTGGAATGGCACTCCAAATGGGAATTAAAGAAGAACCATTAATATAAAAGTTCAGGGCTTTTGGGGCAGTGTGTTGTAAATGATGACAACATTAGATATTTTTGGAATGGTGGAGAAATATTACGAATATCAGTTCAGTAAGCTATTATGAGACGAATATACTCAGAAGTGACAACTATGTAAACACTCATATACTAATAATTGCATTGAAGTTCCAATGTAATACAGAATTTGGGGGTGTTTATATCAGGGATTATGTTTGCAGATTTGAAAAAAACCCAGCATGTTATTAAGATTTAAGAAACAAGTTTATAAGGAAGGGGGGGGGGGGGGGAAAAAGAAAAA
>NW_008794281.1:762557-823445 GCF_000699145.1 Aptenodytes forsteri
AGAAAGAAGTTAAAAAGGAGGGGGCGGGGGGGGAAGAGAAAAGGAACAAAATCTCATCAGTCTTGTTAATATTAAAAAGTGCCCAGGAAGGCCATCACCATGAAAGAAGAACTTGGTCTTTGAGTAGTAGGAGTCAAAAATACTTGTCTGCCAGTTTTTATGTGCCAAACCCACAATTCACTGAAGCTCTCCAACCCCGCCTCCTGAAACTAAGACCAAATCTAGGGTAAACTGTGGAATTTCTGTGAGCTCAGGGCAAATGTTACTCTGATGAGGGGTGTATAAGGAGATAAAGGAGGCAAGTCCAAGCTGCAGTCACTGGAGCACAGAAAAGGAGGGGGGGGGGGGAGAGAAAAGGAACAAAATCTCAGTCTTGTACATAATATTAAAAAGTGCCCAGGAAGGCCATCACCATGAAAGAAGAACTTGGTCTTTGAGTAGTGGGAGTCAAAAATACTTGTCTGCCAGTTTTTATGTGCCAAACCCACAATTCACTGAAGCTCTCCAACCCCGCCTCCTGAAACTAAGACCAAATCTAGGGTAAACTGTGGAATTTCTGTGAGCTCAGGGCAAATGTTACTCTGATGAGGGGTGTATAAGGAGATAAAGGAGGCAAGTCCAAGCTGCAGTCACTGGAGCACATGGAGCACAACAGCAGGTTGCAGTTATAGACAGACACACAGGGCAAGAAACAGATTAACATAACAGCAAATTAGGATCCAAGACATAATTAATGGGACTAAATCATCATCAGAAGGCAAGCACTGGAGTTGTGACTCAAATTACAGAAATGTTTGTCCCAATGGAAATAGAGTATTTGTAATATTATTACTTGCTGAATGTGGAATGTGCTAGGAAAGAATGGGTCCTCTTTGAAGGGTTTTCATTCTACTAATGCCAGTCATACACTTGCTACAAATTATAAATTGCACTAGTATTTGTGAGTTGGGTATCCACAAGGGCTGAAGGGAAAAGTCTGGTGTGGTCACTGGGCAATGAAATGGCCAGTGTCGACCCACTGTGGCACCGCTGTAGAGGTACTAGGTCAGTGGGCTGATGTAGTCTTAAAGAGTAGGCTAGTTTGCTGGAGACTTCTGCTAATTATAGGGCAACAGTCTCATAATTGTATGTCTGACCTTACGTCCCAAAAGCACACATTTGTCCTATTCAGAAGGGTTTTGGCAGTGGAATGATCTTTAAGATACAATCTCATCCTGAAGTCCTCTCCCTCCTTTTTTTTTTTGAGATGCAATGTTACTTTTATGTTCCGCATGGCTTGGAGTGAGCCAGTTGATAGAGAGCAATGCTTTAGAAAAGAGCCCTTGAAGTCACATCCATTTTAATTGGTGTGGTTTAATTATTCTGCTGTACTCTAGGATAATCTAACTACCCTGGAGAGTAGATCTGAAAAAGCTGTGGGGGCTCCATTGTGGTTGGGCAAGCTAGGAAATGTCTTATAAAAGGCACACTGTATCTGACAAGACTAGACTACATTTGTTTGGTATTTTAAATTCCACTAATTTTTGCATGTCTTTGAATTAATTATTCTTCTTTCAACATCAAAGGGAAACAGAGGACATTTTTACTTTTAACAGTTTTCTGCTATAATAATTATCCTATTGCTCCAATGACAAGATTGCATGCTGCTTAGGGTTTTGAGATTGCAGAAGGAAATGCAGCTAATTATAGTTTGATAGAAATCACAGATTTTGTTCTTTATTTTCTCAGTGGTGTTTGCTCAAGGTGGGTCAAATCCTGCAAGGTGCTAAGTTTCTAATGCCCGCTGATTGCATCTGAAAGCGATGGGGAGTTGAAGACACCTTGCAGAATCTGTCTTTGGTAATGCTTTTCGACATTGTTTTGTCATGTGAGCATAAACATGTATCTACAGAAACAGGTTTCAACGAAGGCCTTGGATTAGAGAACCCCTGACTCTGGTGAATTTTCATTATACATCCAAACGTTGTAGCTGACTTCTTTCTCTAAAACTGGCCAGGCAGGATGTAAGCATTTTCTTTAGCGTGGGAAAGTTCATTTCAGTTCCAGTTCACCTTTTCACGGTTCAAACCCAGTTCTACTGAACGGAAATTTTTCACCCTTCAGAAACCATGATGATTCATTTATGTGAGACATTTTGATGAGCACTTAGATTTAAGATGATTCTTTTGAATTTCATGCAGGTCTCCATGCCTCAGTCTCTCTGCAGTCAGCATAGCTACGTTATGCTTTTTCTCCAAATCCGTTCATAAAATTTCCTTCTTTCAGTTAACATTTCAGCATCAGTTTCTCCTAATCTTATTATGAGAAGGCTCCAAAAATCAACCTTTAGAAACCTGAGAAAAAACACCAACAACCATGAAATATTTTTTGTTGATTTTTTTTTTCTTCTGTGCATAATGTGTTGACAGAATGAGTGTGAACACACATAATTTCATCTTCTTTAAGTTTTCTGTGGCACTTTTTATATTCCTTCTCTAGTCCTCTATTCCAAGTCAAAGCAAAATTGATTAAGGAAAAAAAAAATTTCTAGTTTCTAATATAAGTAGGTACCTGCAAGTCTTTGGAAATTAAGAGCGCTGAACAGGTTGTATATATAATGTAGGTAAGTCACTTCTTATCTCATCTCATTTTTAATTAATTTTTTGAAGTAATATAGCAACTGCAATATTCAGGCATATACATTTTATCCCTTGAAGCCGCCTTATATAAGAAACCTCATCACCATGATTACCCATTGCAGTTTTTACGTGCTAGGGGTGGTCACCTGAGTTTCCCCTGACCATTACTCAGCCTTCTCCCATAACCTGACGTCCTTGCCAGAGATAGGTTGTACCTTAGGACACCAACTGCTTCATCGGTTTCTGCATCTGACAGCTCACCGGGCTATCTGGGGACTCATTTGTTTTGATGTGACAGGTCTGAGAGGGTGGGAGGCAGGGTAGGAGGCAGCAGGTACTGGCTACCCTTTTCCTGACCTTGATCAATCTGTGTATGAGCAGGAGAGTCTGGGGCTTCCTGCCCCTGACAGCTGCACCCTGGACAGTAGCAAAAAGAATGATAGAGCTAGAGAAGTCCAGGGAAGGAAGTTTATGCAGCATGGAAGAGTCATATCCTGAGGAAATTGAGTGGAATATGTGTGTATAACTATATAGATAAATATAAACTTTTATTTTTAAGGAATTAAGAGCATTAAGTAGAAACAAGAATAGGTCTGAAGAGGGGAAAGATGCAAGCAACAATGGCAGTAAGCCCAGGGTCACTTTTTCTGAAGACAAGGAGATGAACGTTAAAGGAACGGGGAATTGTGAATAAGCATGTTTTCTATGAAGTATTTTTTTTCTTTTGATCTTAAACCAATTTGCAGCCATAAAGTTAAGCATACTACTGGTCTGTATGAACACTGGGTTTAATCAGTTTTGTTTCTTTTCTTCCATTCCGCCTTTTGGTGTGTCTGTAATCTCTAATTAACCCCCGAACCTGCAGCTCCGCTCTGTGTAGAGCCCTCTGAACTTCAGCTGGGGCTGAGGTGCCTCCACATGGAAACACAGTAGAAGCAAGAAGGCAGATTTCTCGTTGTACGGGTCATGACTCCCCGTGTGTTTGTACAGCAGTTGGCATATGAGCATTGAGGCTCTGAATGGCGCATTTGGACACTATGTGATAATCTTAATAACAATAGTAAGGATAAACAAGGGCATGCTATGAACTGATCCTAAAAGAAAGTTTTTTGCTCTGTGAAAGCTGACAGGCTGTGTGACCAAGGGACAAAGCTTAGCCTCTTACGGAAGCAGTGAGGGGGAGCTGTCGCTGGAGCGTTTGCCAGCTGAGAGCTCTCTCCCATGCGTTCTTGTGTGTGCTAACTGCTGTTAGAGGAATGTGGTTGCTGCAGCTTTATCAAATAGGTCATGTGAATTTCAGCAGTAACCTATGATCTTCCTTCCTTTCATGGAGCATAGCTTGTCCTTCCCTCTATCAGCGTTAGCTGCCTGAACTCTTTTACATCCTCCTTCCAAAGTACAAGATGAAGTAAGCTTCTGTGCTTCTTCCTAAACACACAATACACACCTGCATCTTGCATTCTGCAGCTGAGAAACGTAGTTAATGGCATAAATGTTTGCTGGCATGGTGTATTGTAGCATGCGTGTTGAGTTGATGTAGGATGTCACTAGGCCAAATGTGGATCTAGGGCAATCACAGAAGACATCAGACAGAAAATTACTGCACGTTTTGTGGCATATAAAGTTGTCATATGCATATATGAAAAAGAGTGGGATGGAGACTGTCAAATGGAAAACATGGGTCTAGACCGTGAAACGAGGGAAGACATTGCCAGAAAATCTGTTTTGGCCATAATTATTGCAACTGTAACTTGCTGTTTCTTCTGTTGCCTGAGAATTTTTGAGTGCCTTGCTTAGGTCCAGGAGCTCTTGGAGGCTTCTGCATGAAGAGTCCCCAAGAAACTCAAGCTTGTGTTAGGAGTCAGCATCAGGTGGGTTTGTACATTTACACTCTGGCTTTTACTTTTAACAGTTTTGACAGATAAAGAACAGAGCTAAAATCACTGTAATCGGGAGTCATATCCAGCTAGCAGTAGGAGTTTTATTCCTAATTTGAAGGAAACTTTTTATTATTACTCTTACTAGTTTAGAGAGATTTTTAATAATGCTTGACCTGGGGTGGTATCACGCGTGCTGTTCTTTCAGGATTGTATCACCGTCACTGATTAGATTTTTATTGTTCTTTCTGAATAACTGGGAGTAACAGGTTGTTCTCAGAATTTTGTTGTGGTGAAGCCAAAGAAAATTCCCCAGTGAAAACAGAGGGGGAATAATGTTTTGATGATAAGTTTAAGCCTGGTCTCAGCTGAACTGATGTAAATCATGAGTAAATGTATTGAAGCCATTAGAATTTATTCAATGTAAAGCCATAAGGTAGGGTCATCGTCTCTGAGTGGCTGTGTACGTGCCAAAAGACAATATGATCCAAGTGCCTCTTGCATTTTTTCAAAAACATTTGAAACTGTAAAAGTTCTCAGAGAAAACTGCTGAATGAAAATAATTTGAGGAAGGAAATCTGCAGTTATAAATTACAGAGCAATTTACTCCTCATGGTTCCTTTTCAATTATAAACACTTTTGACTATCTGGGGTATTCATTTCCAAGGATGCATTTTTCTCTTTCTGATAGATGGTTCTGAAATCTTAAAAGTGGAATAGTACAAGTGGGTAGGCGTGGGAAGACAGTGAAATGGTTTTTAAGTGTGGAGGAACTGAAAAGGTTTTCAATAATTTTATATCATTTCAGCAACATTCTCTCTCTCAGGATGTCTAGGAATTAAAGAAAGGAAATATTTACATTATAATTATATTTCTGTTTATTTAATTAAGTTATTAAGCAGATCTGGCATACAGAAGCAGCTCCCTTTAGTCCTAATTGTTTCTTCTAATGTTGCAATTACAGCATTATTGAAAGAATTCGGCGAAGAAAGGCCTGCAATCTCTGTCAGGATGCAGCAGGAGGGCTGGGGGGGATTTGTTCCATGGGAAAGAGAGGCAGTGAAACGGAATGCTCAGCTGCCCCCTCTGAAACAACAGAGCAAATCAGTTTTACAAAACGAGACAGAAGTCTGCAAAGAGGGGGTGGGGTGGGGAAGAAAGCTTCTATCCGAAAACTCTCTCCCTAGTTATTAAACAGTTTACATAGGTCTGCATCCATGGAGGTTTTTTCCAATCCTTCCATAAAGCTTTCTAGAATAGAAATTTTTATGTCAGGGATATTTATATTAAGAAGCCCACAAAGCCACAGTCTGCTTTCCATACACGTAACTTGCAGGGATCCATAAAGTATCCATTAAAAAAAGCACCGAGTGTTGCATTTAGTGTTTGGGATTTAATTTCTATTTATTTATTTGTTTGTTTATTTTTCTGTTAGCTTTTTTCTGAAGATCCTTTTTCCATTCAGGAAATAATAGTAAAGAAGAGTGTGAGGATAAAGAGCAAAAGGAATATACAATTATGGGTGCCAAAGTATCTTCACAACTGTTTGCAGTATTTAAATTTTTTTTTAAACAAACTTTCTTCACTTAAATGAAAAGCTATTTTTTTATATATATATTTATGTATTTTTCAGTGCTTTTATGAATTCTGGGCTTTAGAATCAGATGTATGGGCTGCCCGTTCTTCTTAGTGGCTTAAGATCTCTGAAACCTAATGATACATACCTATCTGTCTGTCTGTCTATCTATCTATCCATTGTATCAGATCAAATCGCGTAGTTATTTTCATGCTGATACCAGAGCTTCCCATGGATAATTCAAAGTTATTAAAGGCTACTGGTTTAATGTTCTTCCCAACTTATCCTAAGGCACTGAAGAATTTCTGTTCATTTTTGTGAAAGTATTCAGCTGATGCCATTTACCAAGTAGAAAAGATGCTTTTGAAAAGGTCTTTTTTTAGGAGGAAGGTTAAAAAGATTAAAAATCTCAAGAAAGTCTGCATGCAAAGGGTAAGACTTACAAACCTTTTTAAAAATTCTCTTTCAGTGGTTGACTTTGGGATGAGGGAGGAGAGAGACTGACACTGAGATATCTCCAGAAAAGTAGATGAAGGATTCAGAAATAGGAAAACTGCAAAACTGAATGGATGGGCATATAAACTTTTTCCAAGAGGCAGCTATGTTACTTTAGAGAAGAAGTAAAAAGTTGTTTGTAACTTTTAAAGGTTCACTGAAGATGTACAGTCTTGTAAAACATTTGTCAGTATTTCTTGTGTCTTTTGAATCAAATGAGATTCAATAACCTCACAAATAAATAAAGAAATAAATATCTCCAATGTAAGGAGGGAGTTCCACAGAAATTAGCTTCTGGAGTTTTTTTCACTGGCTTTGTGGAGAGCTCATTTAAAGATCTGGAGAGCCTCTTTCACTGTCATGTTTATCCTATTTGCCAAAGGGGAGCGGCTGGAAAAAGCAGAGCGGCACTGACTGTCTGGGGAAGTAGGACCTCTGTGCTTTGCTTCACTGTGGTGTCTCAAACCAGCCGCGTCCTGCTTCCTTCCCACAGCAAAGAGCAGTGAGCCACGTTGTGCCATTGGTTTTAAAACAGGAATCCAGTAGGAAGCCACTGATGGAATCTGTTGAGTATCATCAATGACATGGGTTTTTTCATGCTGATCATGCTTATTCACATACTGGACCAAGGGTAGGCGAAGTAAGGATCCACAAAGGATTGTTAAATTGTTTTCCTGATACTCAGCCAGGTGGCCAACAGACATAGCCTGCGGAAAGACTTGGTGGCACATAGCAGAGCCACATCATGGAGTAACTGTGGAGGACAGAGGGTTAGGCCCACCTCTGCTGAAAGTGAATGCCTGTTTTACTCCTCTGAAACCTGCTTTCCAGGCATAGCATGCAGTGCTATTAGTATCGTGCGCAAATGCATATCCAATTATATTCTGACATTATATACAGCCTCAGGGTGGGGGTGATGTCTCAGTAGCCCTGGCTCAGGACACCCCTCAGGAAGGCAGACTGAGCCTCTGGCTCGGCTTTCCTTCACTGTCGCCTGGCACGGGGAGGCTGGGCTGGGGCAGGCTATTGTCTGCCGACCCCACACAGTGGGACACAATCCATGTTCCCCCTTTGACTCAGCTGGGTTGAGGGTGGTGGAGACAACCACTGTGCCCATTCCCTCCCCTCCCAGTTTAGCGCGTAGCATCTGTTTATTAAAACATCTTGGGATCCGTAATCATATGCAGATTAAAACTCATGCAGGATTTAAAACTAGCAATGAAAATCATCATAAAACCATGTGTTAACTTTGTGACGTGCCAAACACTGCTCAGACTTGAAGAGGCCTTTAGCTTCTCTTTCAGTGAAAGCTGAGACGATGGCCCTTCTTGGATCAAAAGAGGGGCCAGCATAGGTTTTTGGCCCAAGTACTGGGCCTTCCTTGGGCTCCAGCTCCTATGGTCCGTTAGGGATGCAATGGTATGGAGAGGGAATTGGAAACTCAGAGACAAGTGCAATTGCATCCTTCTGGGTCTGGGCTTTGCTCACTTTCCTGTTGTGGGACTTTTCAATCGCTTTAGGGTGAGCATAAGGGACTGGATCTAAGGGTTTCCCATTTATGCAGCTTTGCCGCCACCCAAGCTGACAGCTGCCCGCTTGGCTAAGAGTGTGGCATCTAGTAGTAGGAGAAACTTCTTGTTCCAGCTGGCACTTTCTTATCTAACAGTCAGAGCTTTGTAAGTGTGGACAGCTGCAGTTTCAGAAATTGGCTCTATCTGTATCAATTGGATTTGTGAAGTCAGTGAAAGGGCATGAGGCAGATTCATGGGATTTCCTGTTAGTATTAGTAAATGGAATCTACTGCAGAATTTTAAAAGAATAGGAGACTCAGTCGATGACGCTTAAATGAGGCCTGTGGTTAGGGAAGGCTACCAAAAAGAAAAATCACTGGTCAGTGAATATGCCGGGCGTGATGGGCATGATTTCCAGAAATCTTAAATCATCTTGAAACAAAGGCAAGAAATAGCTACCGTGTCTGTTTGTACACCCTGGACGGCAAAGCGATCATTAGGAAGCAGGTGGTGTATTGAGTCGGATGGTCAGCCTGTGATGCAGCAACATTTCAGGTTTTAAAAAGTATGTGCAAAGAATGGCAGGAATGTGGAGCCTTGTAGGGGTTCAGCAGTGGCTCTGTCAGGACCTGTAGGTTCTCCTCCCACCTCCGCCATTGGTTTGCTGCGTAGCCATGAGCAAGTCACATACCTTTTCCCTGTCTCAGTTTCCCAGCCTACAAATGGGTTTGATCATGCTGAAAGCGGGAGGAACGCTGCAAAGGCACGATGCAATTATGTAACAGCACAGAAATAAAAGTGTCCGCTGAACTTCCACTCCCTTTTCTGTTCCTGTGGGATGGGGGGAGGGAAGAAAGCACTCAAACATTTTTGTTTACTCCTTAAGTATTTCTGCAGGTACTATATAGGATTTCCCCAGGCTGTACTAGATGGGCTATGAGGGAAATCATTGACAATGCATTTAACTTAGCTGGGGGTTTCCTAAGTTTCAAACTTAGTATAACATGAGCAGTTTGCAACGGTTTCTATTCATATTTGCTTAGCTGGGCATAAAGCACTGTAAACCCCATACTCCAACACCAGGCGTTTTTCATACCAGTGCAGGTATTTTCCTGGCAATGAATGGGGGAGATGAACAACTTTTGCATTTGTTATTTGAATATCTGACTGTGAGTAAGAAAGTCTTTTCACCTCCTGTGAGATATGTAAAAATTTGCACACAAAAGAGAGATTGCGTGCACCAAGAAAGCCCTGTGTTAATTCTACTGGGATGTTTAAGGTGTCAGTTTTTCCTACCTTCCATTATGCTTAAGCCATGGCAGAGGTTCATCCTCCCTATCCAGGACAGCAGACCAGATGTGCATCTGCACCTGCCCCCTTTAGCAACAGTTTGGGCAAAGGTGCAAAGCTATGAATGGCAGTGGCTGATATGCCAGCGGAGGTTCAGTTCTCCTGGCTCTGCCCAGAGGGTGGGAACATGGCACAGGTGGAGAGCCAACAGCAGAGGGGAGTAGTGTCTTCAAACTCTGGAGCTAGGCTTATTTTGATAGCTGACATCTGTCAGAGCCCTTGCTTCATAAATTAGTGGCGAGGACAATCATTTGAGGGAGGGAACATACCAGGTCTGGTCCCACGGCTGCTTCTAAGTTTTATCCTCTGGTTCTGATGTAATGATAGGATCCCTTTTTTGTAAGAGTTGAAGCCCCTGAATGTTAGTAAGGGCAAAAGTGTCTTGTATCTTCAAGCCTGCTGCCAACAGTAATCATAGAGGGAGTTGAAATTTGACTGGTGTAATTCTACTTCTTTCTATCTATTGTTTGATGAATTTTACAATACTGGTACTACTTCTGAAACCATGTTATATAGCACATGATTTTGCATGACTTGTTACTTCCTAACAAAACAACACAATTGCTTCTATAGGAAGTCACAACCCATGGTGGTTGCCTGGCAGAATCCCGGCAGGCAGCTGGTGTGCCCCCTGTGGACTGTATCACCTGAACAACATTGCTGATTTTTTCCTAAATGCAAAGGTGTGATTTCTTTATGCACTGATATTATAAAAGCCATCGCCTCCCATCAATGTCGCAGAGCTGTAAGACAAGTTTGCCTTTTGGTCTTCACACAGCAACAGAAATGGTAGTTTTTATCACATGATTAAACACTGCTGAGAATTTTAAAGAATATTAATCAGCAAAGAGGAAGTCACTATCAGCATATGTTTTGTTTTTTAAGAACTGGATAGTTTCATAAGACCATATGTTCCTCTTGCTCCGGGTTGGTGCTGTGCAAGTTCAGGATCTGCAAAATGCAAGCTTACAAACGTACAACGTTCCCAGGGCCAGTGAGAGATCATGTGGAGAGAGTAGCTGTAAAACCTGTGGGGTGTAGAACCCTGAGCTGCTTGCTGTCTGCATGATTAAGATGATTTTTATGGAGGGATATGAGCCTTTCCTTACACAAAATACAATGAAGGTGTCAGTGCATACCTTTAAGCCAGACTGAAACCTTTCAATCAACAACTGAAGCACAAAATCTTATCAATATCAGCTGGACTTTCTCCATATGGGAGGCCTCCGACACATTTATATTTAGCACCGGTGACATACATGTGATTACCATTTGCTTTGCATTTCTTGTGATAATCTAATCATATATAGTATTTTTCTGACCAACACCATCTGTACCATTGTCTGCACACTACCATTTTTCTCTTCAGGCTTTCTTTGGCATGGTACCAAGTAGGAGGTTTCCCACTGTTAGGGCTTTCTAGGTTGCATTTGGAAGAAGTGAATATACTTTTCTTACAGCACAGTAGTATCAAGGCTGCAGTACAGTGGGAAGGCTCACTAAAAAGAGCAGCCACTTGCTGTCAGACAGAGAGATCTTTATTTTAGAATCATTAGGGCCAGAAGGCAGAAAGAGCAAAAGTCTATGTGTGTGTGGGGGGAAGAGGTAATGCACAGCCTTTGTGTCTCTACCTCTGTGCCTCGAAAAAAATGACAGCTGCTTGTGTGGATATTAGACACTCAGAAATTTAAACATGCAGCATATGGAAAAGAAAATAAGTGTTTTATAGCTACATCCATGATGGGCAGGTGGATTGGAAGGGTTGCTTTATATGCCACATGTGCTACATATGGCCCAGCACTGGAGAACCTGTATTCTGAACATACTTAAGTTTTGGGCAGGTTCTTTATGTGCTTTTCTTATCTTTCTTTCTTTGAAGATCTGTTAATCTATATTTAAAAGTATCTTAACCATATAGCTTCCAATCGGCAGGGGCCTCAGCACTCTTGGTTCCAGTCAGACTGAAGAGTTAAAGACATGATTAAATTTTAGATCAATTGAGTTGCTCATAAACTTAAAGTTCAGAGCATGTGTAATTGTTCTGTCGGCTCCAGGGCAGGATGCCGAGCACCCATTACAATCAAGTTCCTAAAAACTTAAGATACCATTGGTTTCCGTGGGAAAGCACTAGCTTTCTAGAAGATGTTACAAGACTAGCCCAAACTGTTCCTTCTATCCCAGGAGACGGCTCCAAGGATTGCGTGGGATCCATCCTTGCATACAACTGTATACTAAGCCTTGTTACTGTGATCTCAGCTTGTATAATTCTTGTGCTCAAAGTTTTCCCTTTAATGGATAGGTTTTCTTTTCTAGTTTGAAATTTAAAAAAAGAAAGGAAATTGACCTGTATTCATTTGGAGGTAAATACATAAACCAGCCTCAGCGGTCGAGTTTACAGCTCTGTCTTTTGAGAAAAATGTGGCTGAAATTTTGTTTGTAACTAAATTCAGAGCATAATGCTTTTCATATTTTTGGGGAGATCTGGAGTGAATACCTTGCATAGATCTAACATCAAATCTAGCCGCTGCTTAGAGGGAGTTTGTGCTATCTATTCCTACACATTGTATAATATTGACACTGATGCTGTGAGCCTGAGCTGACCTGGCAGCCAGCCAAGTGACAGTTAAGCATCTGATGTTCTTTTATCCAGTAAAGTTGTTTTTTGGTTTTTTTTTTTTTTAAATATGATTAGGGAAGCTCCTTTTTGCTACTTATTTCCTCTGACTTAGTGCAGCCTTTGGCTGTCTCCTGAGCTAAAAGCTGCAGCTAAACAGACTTTTTTCATGCTGAATAGCATGTCTCAACGTTTTCCTCTCAACCATCATGTAGGTCTGGTTGCATTGTTGATTCCCATTACATGTCTGCTGGGATGTAAATTATTTCAATTCCCCACACCCCGCCCTTCTGTTCTTGTACTTTCAAGGGGTTTAATCCGTGAAGGGGACTACTTCAAAGCTCTCACAAGAAACTCATTTCTTGATGGATAGAAGGGCCAATAAAACGAAATTAGAGTTTTATCTCATTGTCTCTATAGGAATGAAGTGTAATAATTATTTCAGGCAAATACATGTTGGAGACAATAATTAAGATCACTATCATGTCTTTAAGGACAAGCAGATTCTAAAATAAGCATTAGTAATGGGATTAAACATTACTGCAGTGCCCCAGATCTCAGCATTGCCAAAGTGCCTAGCACATCTGAGTGTATGAAGCTTGCTCTCTGGAGGAAAAGGGAACCAAAAAAAATTCTACATTTTACAGAACTTTTTTGGCTTGTGGCCCATTAAATAGCTAGGGCCCCAATCTGCAAAAATGTCTTGGGTGCCTGAAGGAAGCGTAAATAAAGTGGAAATTAGTATCTGTGTCATCAGCACAGTCCAGAAAGTCTGCTGCCTAATGGGTTTAGGTGTCAGCGTTTTTACCAGCGCAGTTCCCAGAGAATACTGCTCCTGAGCAAAATTGTCAGCTTCTTAGCAGGGCAGAGTGGTTTGCCATTTAAGCTCATTTAAGATCCACAAATTAGGTGTCCTTGTCTCTAAGTCTCTGAAGGACTGCCATAACGGGAGACTCGGTTAAATGGAAGCATCATGTAAAGTATGCCACCTGTACAATATTTATTCCAACCATCTGGACTAAGTTTGTAACAATCTGACCCTTGGTGCAGCAGCTTCCCAAGTAAACTTTGAAGATGGACAGTTTCTCTTCTCCAAAGATTTGGTCTTTTCTTCTTTCTTTCTCTTAATCTACCTGTGTCAGTCGTCTGTGCGGGCTCTTATGTGTACCGTTCCCTCCTACAATTTCCTCCTACCTGTTTTCAGTGCCATCACTGCTCTAAGAGAGGGATTTTGGCCTGTTTCTGCATACATTCATTTTTGTGTGGAAAAACATTCAGTTTGGGCCTCATTAATTTTAGACTAATTAGCTGCTCAAAACTGAGAACTCTCCTGTGGAAAGACAACAGATTGTTGTGCTCTGTTACTACCTAACACTTAGTACACAAATTTGAACCATCTGGCTAGTGGTATTAGCTTTGATTTATGGCAATATATCTTCACCATACCCAATACCTAGGGGTTTGACATGAAATGAAGGAGGATTCCGCAGTCTTGTTTTTCAGCTCTTAATGCCATTTTCTTTCTATCTAATGGAAGTCAGTCACAGCTGTGATAGCAGGTATCATCTGTCGTCTTAAAATCTGGCTTCCTACTTTAGCTTAGCGTTATTTTTATTCTTGTTTTAAATAAGAAATTTCTGTGATTATCAACAAACTGTCAAAAACCTTCCTGGCATGCTATAAAATATAAAACTGCAGAGGCTGAACTTGTTTCTAAATAGTTTGGGATAAAATAAGTGGAAGCAGCAAATGCAACTCGGTTGCCCATACCAGGCAACTCATCCCTGCTGTGAGCTTCTTATTCAGCCAGGCCTTCCTGCAGCACAGAAATAAATAAATGCTGCTAACTGGCCTGACCTGCTATCCAAATGTATTTAGTGATTTTTTTCCAAATAGCGTTAAACAAATATAAGTGGTAGGAGTAAACAAAGTTCTAATTTCAACACTCACATCAGTCAACAGAGCCCACTACCATGTCTGATATCTGGCTTGTTTGGAAGACAGGTAGGGCCTAGGGGAAGGGGAAGAGCACGGACTGGACTGACTTGTTACAAAACATAACATTTGTTCAGTGGCTGTTCGGCATAGCTCTTTGGATTTAAACATCAAAAAGGAGGGAAATTAATTTGGCAGGTAGGAGAAGTCAGTGCATGGTAGCAGCTGGAACAGCCCTGCAACACCACAAAGCCGGACCTCCCTGGCTTCAGTTAGTTGAATCTCCCACTCCATTCTTAGACTCTGTTCCTGAGGACAACCAGGGGTTAGAGTCTCAATAGCCAAATTAATTGCCAAACAGGGGTCCTTGGGAATTTGGCCGGAGAACAATAATAACAGAAATACTTAGCACTTGCAGTATGTAGCTCTGTGCTTCTTCAAAACATAGTGCAAAAGGTGAGTGTGCCAAATGTTGAGTGGTTTCATCAGGATAACTATCTTCTTTCTGGAGGGGATTCTTCCATTTCTGTACCTAGGGGATAGAGACAAAGTGGAATGAAAAGGAGTAAAGTTCTAGGAATATAGGAGTAGTCATGTACGCTGTGGGAAGTGTCAAAGGACAGGGTATTGTTTTGATTCATTAATAGGTGAGAGAATTGTATTTTGGCTTTAAACTCCATTCACAGTGAAAGCCATAGTTACTGATGCTCTGGTGGTAGTCCTTAGAGCAAGATCAATCCTTATCTTGCTGGATCTGCTCACCTGTCCTACTGGTATCAGTTTCCCTCCAGTGCGTATAGAAAACATGGCTAATATCCACAAGACTGGGCTCAGTGACTGATGGTACAAGACTTTAACCATTAACGGCAGGTCCCAGTGGGACCGTGCCATCAAGCTGTGAATGGTGCAGTAACTGACTTGGTTTAACAAGCTGACCTGGCACATGTAGAACAAAGATTATCAGGGCCACAAAGCAGGTGTCTTAGGGTATGTGTTGTGCTTGCTAACAACCAAGCCTTGTTTTCTTCCAATCTCTCTACTTAGCTTGGAGACAAAACTTGAGTGAAACTGTGTAAGAGAGTTACGGGTCAAAGTTTTTCTGGGACAATTTGTGATGATGTCAAATTGCATCACTCTATGATAAGTAGACAATACAAGAACTGTATAAAGTTGTCCCCTTTTACATCCTGTAAAAAGACCAGCAGCTTAAAATTCTTTTTGGATAATCTGAAAAGCTATTCTTCAAGAGAAGCCCAGAAATACCTTTTGTTCATTAGATGGTGATTATTCATAGAAGTATGATAACTTCTCATTTGGTGTCTGATTTTAAGCTAGCCTGAAGCATGTACCAGCAAAAGGACTGGTATATTCAACTCTTTGAGTGGATAAACTGCAAGCAGAGACCAAGATGTGACACTTGAGAGTCACAGTTCAGAAGCTGGCTTGCTTCAGAGCCAGCACTGTGCAGGATTTTATCTGCTGCAATTTACAGATTGCTAATCCTGACTCCCGCTCAGTCTGAATGAATGAACGGGGGAGGACCGGCAGAGCTCAGGTGGCTTTATGGGCTTACGAATAGTGGCAGGAAAAGATCCCTTCCCATAGGAACAGGAGAAACATTCTGTTTCTCTTTGCCATCAGTGCAAGATAAGAGTTTGGGCTTATACCTGCCTATGGCTGAGTTGTTAGCACTGAAAAACTGTGTCCATCTGCTGTGTGCCAGCCTACATGAAATGAGGTAGATGGTTTCAGTCCAGTTCCTGACAAACACATTTGCACTGGCTGAAACCCACAGCCACTGATTTGTGCTTGTTACCTGTCATGTTAAGAGGGCTGGTGGCTGAATCAGAAGAGGAGAATGAATCCCCTCTTCCCTTGAATAGTAAGTGCAGCTTCTCGGCTTGGTGAAAATCTGTTCCATTTTAGAAGTTACTACACACACCATTCCCTCTGCTGTTCAGTATTTGTTCACATTTACAAGCCTCTGAAAAGGGGGAGAAGTTCCTGCCAGAAAATACAATCAAGCAAGCAGTAGTTGGATGTTTCAGAAAGGGGTATGACAAAAATACCCAATCAACTCCTCTTACTGTACACAATGTGGTGATTTTTGAAAACATATCTAAAAATGCATAAAATAATTATAGGATACATGATCAAACTAGATGATCTAGTTTGAGCTCGTGTAACAAATACCATAACATTTCAGTCAGTCCTTGAGGATAACTGAATCACATCTTCCGGACATGCATCTTATCTTCAGCTGAAGATGTCAACATACAGGGACTTCTGCGTTTGCTTTCGAAGCTTGTTTCATTAGTTGATTCATTGTTAAAAAAGGGAAAATATATCACTTATTTCTGGTTTTGCTTTATCTGGGTTTAATTTTCAGTCATTTTGAAGAGCCTCTTTAGTATCCAATTTCTTTTCCCTGTAAATGTAATTATACTCCATAATCAAAGCATCCCTGATATATTTTTCTGTGACAGTACTATGCAGATTGAACTCCTTAACGCCCCTCTCACCAAAGGACTTTTTGTAAAGCTTACTGGAGTTGTGAGGACTTCCCACTGGTATCAGTGGTTTTTGAACAAGGCCTAGAAAATGGCACAAACGGGGCTATATGTGAATAAAGTCTGTAGAGTCAGGTCCCTGATAAAAGCAGCTGGCATCCTAATCTTTTGGTTTGGTACCAGATCTGAGGGAGCTGTTTCATCAATATATGCTGAAGAGAACTGAAAAGATTTGGTTGTGCCTTTGAACATACTAAGGATTTTGAGCAGGCGAAGTGGGGGAAAAATAGGGACAGCTGGAATTTGTTTTGTTGGTTTTTTTAATACAATTTAAGGTTTTTGTTTATTTTTTTAATAGTGTGAATGTAACGCTCATGAAAACGCTCGCTATACACTGAAATCTTCTATGAATCAACAAAACATGTACCAGCAGTACAAACTTCACCTTGCCTAAACAATGTACGTCTCAATTCCGACTTGAAAAGACCACCTGTAGGGGAAAAATGTTAGTTCGGTATCCAGGGGCCATTCATTCCTTTGCCACTTTGCTGAGACTGCCAATTAGTGCCAACTTGTGGTGGCAGATTTTGTGATGTAGACACATGTTCTCTGGAAAGTGGGCTGAGATATTCGACTCATTTCACATGGGGCACAAAGAATTATTTGCTCTGTGCTATACAAATGAGAATTGTCCAAAGCTTTCCTCTGTGTTAGCCTCTGTACGCTTACTGAGTGTAAATACAGGGGAAATTGGTGTTATTGCAAGGACAAATTAGCACCAGAACTGAGCTGTATTTTTTTAAATGTGCTGCTAATTGTGCCCAATTTGTGCTGGAGTACTCACTCAAATGCAAAAGCACAAAACCAACTGAACACATTTCAGGGTGCCAAAGAGAGCTTGCACTTTTCTCTTAGCAAATTATCCTTCTAGTTTCACACTGCAGCAAGTGCCAATTGGTCCCACTAAGACCTTTATCTAGAGTAATCAAATTAGCACTGCATGTCAGCAAATTAGGTTTCATTTACAATGGTTTATATTTGCTGCAGGTTTGAGCATTAAAAGAAAGCATTTTCTAAGTTTTACTTTAAAATTTCTTATATGAGTGACATTGATTCTGTCTGTGACATTTAAAAGGAGTGAGCTGCTGAAATGGAAGAAATGAGGCAAAATTGTTGTTTGTATTTCCCTTCCAGAGAAATGTGGATTAGGAATTGCAGAAGTTTCTAAACTTTAAGGTAGAACTGAGCAAGCTGGAAGAGGTTTATTCCTGTTTTCCCAGTAGGTTCATTCTTCCCTTTGGTTCACAGTGGGCCACAAATGTGCCACTGGTTATACCCAGGAAATCACTGGGGCTACATGGCTGCTACAGAGGGCAGGATTTGGCTCAATACAGCCATCAGGCACATCATGAAATTTGCTTCTGCCAAAAGGTATGCCACGGACAGAGTGGGAAATACAAAATGCTCCAAGCGTAGGAGTGAGCAGGGTGGCCAAAAGGAGAGAGGAAAAAAATCGTAGGCTAAATTTCTTTCTGACAAATATCCACGAAAGTCATCAGAGTTTTATCGGGGCTGAATTTCACCCACTGAGATTAATTAATTAACGTTTGTACCATCTGAAGATTAATAATGTAAACGTTAAATGTTATTGAGACTTCTGCTTCCAAGGTTGTCTTTTGTTTGATGTTTGTGAAATTAGCCCAAAGCTGGATTATGCTTTATTTTATGAGACTGGTTGTGAGAAGGCAGAGAAGTGTAAAACATAGAAGTGCATCTGACAGTAGGCACTATCACCTTCCTGCTTGTAGTTGGAGGTCTTACAGAAGCACAAGAGCTGATCGTAGGGGATACTTTAGCAAATCCTCCTGTAAAAGAAGGCAGAGGAGTTTCCCAACCAGTTACAAATGAGGCTATGTCCAGCGGTGCTGGCTGTGCTGGGGGTACGAGAAGTAGGCAGTTGCCTTATTCAGTGACTTCAGGGCACAGTAGCCTGAGTCATTATATTTCATTGCCATCAGATGCAAGAATTTATTTAGGCACAAAATTCTGTAGGATCTGTAAAGTGCACGTGTAGAGACTGAAGAGCCTGGGTTTTGTTCCTAATTTTGAGGTCTTGGCCCAGATCACTCGTTTCCTGATTCAGTGCCTTAAGAAGCGTGTGCATATGTAATTTCAAGCCAGTGCTATAAAAGAGTAAATCACTTGTAATGGGTTTCTGCAAATAACTTTATAACAATCGTGCTGTTGATCTGCTCTTCAAAGATCGATATCTCTAAGGTATGTTTTTATATTGCATCAGGTGCCAATACATGGTTCAAGAAACAAGCTAGAGAGGTGGTAAGGAGGGCAGAACCAAAGAGGCTGCACAGAACACCAGGTAAGCAGCAATAATAGCCTTGCTTATCAGCCATACAATGGCATAAGATAGCTCTTGAGCACGGTAATCCAGAGTAGTGTCTGATTCAGGAAGTCCCTGCATCGTTAATTTCCAGAAATTGAGAGGAAACCAGGGGGGAAGAAAATCACTTTCTACATGCCCTGGTTTTTATACTCTTTGGCTAAGCATCCTCCAGTGATAACTGCTGGGGACAGGATATGGGGCTACTTATAGCTTTGGTCTGACCCAGGGTGGTCATTATGTTCTTAGAAGATACTATCGCTATCCTCCTCTGATTACATCCACAGGAACCGAATCTTATATATAAAAACATATTGTACAATTAAATCAGACCACAAGCTTTGAGGAACAGAATAAACACTTTAAGTTTGCTGAGCTGGATTTGGAATGAAAAAACATTTTTTCAGAACAGTCTCTGAAGTTAAGCCCCCTCCCTGAAGTTTATTGCATGAGCCAGGAGAGAGAGCCCATTCTTTCTAACAATGCCCTTTCAGCTACTTTGATGCTAAAAATAAAAAATGTTTGATAGCTATCCAAGCAGAGAAGGTGAAAACAGTAATTTCCCGCTTTTCTACAGCTCTTTGGCTATATACATTTGACAAAAAAACAGTCGCCAGCAGATGAAGTCAGATTGTTTTTTCCTACTTTGTATGCCTATAAACTCCCTTTCACTTCTCCTAAGCCTGGACAGGCAGAAATAGTAAGTCTACTGAAAAATTAACTGAAAATGCCTGCTCATTAATAAACTTGCAGAGCACACTATGTTTTCAGTAGAGATAATGCCTATTGCTTATAGTTACTGAAGTTTATGGTTTGGCTAAATTTATTTCGTAGCTGCCAGAAGAGTGCCTAGCCTGAGGACAATAACAAGAATTCTTTTCTTAGCGTTGGCAGTCACACGTTACCCTTTTAAGATAAGGCTGGGGAAAAAATCTCATGAAAGCATTTAGTCATTGATTTATAAAAGTATTTCTGCTTGTGATCTGATTTTGCAGCACCAGTGACAGGGTTGAAATGGAACTGACAAGGAGAGTTGCCGGTGCTTTTCAGTTCTGTGAGATGATGTAGGAAATGTAAGCAATTAAACCAAATTGAAATTTTTTGTTGTTGGAACTGTTTCTTTTGTCAGGCTTTGGAAGAAGGAATTCTTTCAAACGGAAATACATTTATAATTTTGTTGAAAAACAGAATTCTAAAAAGCGAAGTATTGGATGCCCTGCATTCATCCACTGTAGTGCTGTAAAAGAGTTAAAAGTTCTGCTGTGTCTCATCTTATTACTCCCTTATGGGTGAGACTCCCCAGGAGGTGTCATTTCTAAAGACACACAGTGATCCTTGGATCCCTGCACCATTTCCCCTGGTCAGGCATGGAGATGGTAATGTGTGAAGGAGGATGAAGTCCTGTCCCAGAGTCCTGTCCAAAGGAGACTGCCGGCATAATGTACCGCAGGAATATCTCCACAGTCTCTGAAATGTCAACTTTTCTTTCTGAGGAAAAATGTGTTATCGTTTTCTGTAGTGGAAAGACAAAATCTTCCTATTTTCCAGGCAGCTCTATTTGAATAATTTCAACTTTTAACAGATTCTTTTATATACTTAGTTTTGTTAATATCATCGATGATATTGATGCTCTGAAAAGTAAACCACACTAGTATAACAGACAGGCGGGGGGGGTGGTTCTCTTTTTTGGAAGGAAGGCATGCGAAGTATTGGATGCCCTGCATTCATCCACTGTAGTGCTGTAAAAGAGTTAAAAGTTCTGCTGTGTCTCATCTTATTACTCCCTTATGGGTGAGACTCCCCAGGAGGTGTCATTTCTAAAGACACACAGTGATCCTTGGATCCCTGCACCATTTCCCCTGGTCAGGCATGGAGATGGTAATGTGTGAAGGAGGATGAAGTCCTGTCCCAGAGTCCTGTCCAAAGGAGACTGCCGGCATAATGTACCGCAGGAATATCTCCACAGTCTCTGAAATGTCAACTTTTCTTTCTGAGGAAAAATGTGTTATCGTTTTCTGTAGTGGAAAGACAAAATCTTCCTATTTTCCAGGCAGCTCTATTTGAATAATTTCAACTTTTAACAGATTCTTTTATATACTTAGTTTTGTTAATATCATCGATGATATTGATGCTCTGAAAAGTAAACCACACTAGTATAACAGACAGGCGGTGTACGTGCTTCTCTTGCTGACAGGCAAGTCTCCAGTTACTCTAGACTAAGGCTTTTCCTGCCAGATGAGTGCTGGCTGCTGCACTAAATTTTTGATGGGTCAGTGATGATAAATAACTTGTGCTGACTAGGATGGAGGCTATCGCATTTACTTTTCCTTGTTATTGAGTAAGAATTTAAACCCAAGTCTCTGGAAGTAAACTGCTGTGTATTTACTCTGCTACTAAGATCCTTTTTTCCAAATCTGGTGTCAGTAGCAGGAAGTGTAGCCAACATACTGATTTGTAAACACGTTTCTCATCTCAAAAAGTTTATATAGGTTTTCATCCTCTCTATAGAAAATATACTTCGCCTTGGAATGAACACTAATATGGACGAATATGACTGCATTCCAGAAATATCTAATTGCTGCTGATAAATGGTATTTGCCTCTTGTATGCATTATTATAACAGATTCCTCCTTAAAGTTGAGGAAAGTCGAACCCTTTGTGTAGGAGAAATATAAAGCCTGGAATGTTTTGCTTCACACATTTATTACTGGATGTTAAATTCTTAAAGAGGATGCTCAAGCGTTAAAAAGGATAAGCAAAGTGTAAATAAAAAGGGGTATTTTGCTCATGCATGAGGAAGGTTGGGATGATTTAGTGAGCACTTTTAAGGGTTTAGGTTTTAAAATAAAAAAGAAGTAGATTTAAAAAATATGGATGAGAAGTGGTCATTCAGCCAGCTCACCAAGGTGCTCTGAGTTGATCTTGGGAAAAGGCTGCCTCTCTCCATTGACCGTAAAGGAAATACGGGAAGACCAGCATCGACGTGAGGTAGCATTAGCTACATTGTGTGCTCCTCCCCGCTGGCAACAGCAGTTCCTTTTTCAGACTGAAAAGTTCCTTTTTCAGACTGTTCACTTCAGTCACAGTCTAACTGGCTTTTGAAAATGAAATTTAGATGCCCAAGTTGCTTGGATGTCTAAGTTATTATTTGTTCTCTTTACTTTGACGTAGCTTGTTTTGTTCTGAGGACTCTTTGAAAGAGTCTAGCTGAGGAGGACTAGCTGGATTAAAACAAGTCATTGCATTAGGGAAATGAAATCTCATTAAGAAGGCAGTTGTGATTCTCTAATCCCTCCCTGTGAGTCTTGCCTCTGAGCCAGCACTTGGATGCACTGAAGCAAATGAGGAGGCCAAACAGGCTCTACTCCCCGGCACCGCAGTGATATGGAAGGACATCCACAACCGTGACTTTGTGGGTCCGGATGCACCATCAACTTGCTGCGGAGAAGCTGACTGGTAAATAAATTCACACCCTCCTACGCCCATATTCTGAATCATAATTTGATTCCTGCTCTGATCCTCTGGTAACATGTTGGACTGGCTTGCCTGGTGCCAGTTATTGGAGCACTCAACTCCAGCACACATTCGTTACTGGAGCACTCAGCAGGAAACACATAGAAGAAAGAGTTAATTCAATTGCCTGCCTGTTTGATTGCTTCTGGTTAGGAAAGTTACTCACCTCTTACTCCTGGATGGACAGACTGCAGAAGTGCTGAGAGAGGGAATGGTTAGTGAGAGGATGGTGTAATTTCCCAAATTCAGATCAGGAGTTTGAACCTCTCAGTGGTATTGTGGTTTACTCTGTCCTAAATATGAGAAAGTAGCTCACGTAACTCAGGGCGTTCGGGTGGGAAGTGTGGGTTCAAACCCTCACACAGAGGAGGGAGCTGAATCTGTGTGTCCTACCCACTGAACAAATAGCAGTTCATCTGAGGATCTTCTTGATCATCTTTCATCTCCAAAAGCTCACCACATATTTTATTATACACAGGCACTTGAGGGAAGAGTAAAAAAGTATTATTTTTCTTTTCAAACAGTTTTAAGTTTGTATGTGGGTAGGGTGGGAAGATCCTTTTTCGTTTCAATAGCAGGAACGGGAAGAAAATGTGATTTGGATCAAGCTGATTTTGGACTGACTTCCCCCCCCCCCTTCATATTTCACTGCCAAAACAAAACAAATCTTATGTGGAAAAGTTTTTCCCAGTCTTACATGGGAAAGCTAGTAGGGTGCCCTTCATTGCAATAGGCATCAGAAGAGCTTCCTGCCATAGTGTCATCTCTGAGGTTAGTTTTAACAAATGTACACCAAAACAAAAGCTGTTCTGAACCTGGATTAAAGGAACATATTAAACTGTCCCTCGTAATGGGGAAATTATATGGATGAAGAAATGCTCCAGAGCTTGTGTGCTAACTCAAATTTGCCTGAGAGACTTGTTCCTCATCAGCAATCTAAGTGAGTGCTCTCACCTTGTGATAACAAACAAGTCTCACAAAGGAAAGCTTAATAAAATTGCACCACTATCTGATGATAAATGCAAAACCTTGTAGTTTTGGGAGTGGGCAGAGATAGTGAGACTTTTGAGAATGTTCAGGAAAAGAACATCATCAAAAAAAGCAAGAATTTGACTGTTTCCATGATCAGCTCCAAGCGCTGTCACAGGTCATGACAAGACTGATCAGTTGATCTATATGTCTATCACGACAGCATCCCCAGTTCATATTAAATAACAAATTTCATCAATCTGTGCATATTTTTCAATTGTTTTCTGAAATCCTGATAGCAAATCTGTTTTAAGTCTTCCCTCCCGCCCCCCTGACCTAGTTTACTCCACTTATTCAGGAAATGATCTCTAAAGCTTGAACGCTATTTACATTATCAAGATTTACTTATCTTTTCTTTTTTCCATTGAAACACTAAGCAGCTCTTACATCAATGTAGGTGTGTTTGAGAATTATGAGAGCCTTCAATTCTCATACCAAACTACACCCACACAAGTCAATTCCAGTTCCAATGACTAAAGGTCATGTGAATGGCAAAAAGTAACAGGTAAGAAGCTAATTTTGCTATTAAGAGTAACTGAATTTGCAGTTATGGTTTATTAGTGACAGAATTAATGCCACGAGCAGTAAATCCTTTCCCTACCTTACATTTGTTGGTGTTTGTTCCCACTATTCCTGTTACTATTTTTAAAGACAATTCTAAAGGAAAAATAAAAGCATGATATGTGAGAACAAAGATTTGGTGGAAAAGTATGCCCATTTGCCTTTAAACACCCCAGTAATAATCAGAGACAGCAGTGGGCTAGCTCCTTGCCGAGGGATACGTACCATTCACTATCCAACTATTTCCACAGGCTTTGCTAATAGAAATGTTCAAGTGGTGGGAATTGCCAGGTTCCCTGAAGCTGATGGCCTCCTGTTAGTGCATTATATCTTTCCCAGGATGACATATTCATATTTCTTAGGTTTAACTGAATTCTCACGTTAATTTAGTCATTCCAGTTCTTAGCACTGCTCTTTGTCTTCTTTCAACCAGAGATTCCCCAGGATAGTGGTCTCTCTTATTCATTCTTCTCCCATACCATACCTGTCTTTAACAGTGTTTAATTTGTGCTGCCCACCTGAGCAATTTGTTAATCTATAGACTCTGAAGACCAAAGTAACGAAGACTCTATAGAGACTAGGTGCTGTAAGGGTGGTCTCACAAAGATGTTGTCACCCTTAGAGATTTTCACAGAAGACACCACCTCTGAAGTGATATATGATTTCCCTGATTTCAGTCAGGTGTGGGCCATTACCCTTCAGTATTCCCCTCAACATTACCTTTTGCTGGTGTATAAAAGGTTGCACTAGGTGGGAAGTCTAGTTATAGTTGCTGGGGGCAACATAAAAATATCTTCCCGGAATTCAAGAGCAAAGGCAGTGGTTACGGGAGATCACTTCATTTTTCTTAGGAAAATGCTATGTGTTACGGGACTTGGCTAGTCTTGCAAATTACATTTAGTAGAGTGAGTTTAAAGAACAGGAAGAAAATTCCATGCGCGGACATCCTTCTTCTATCACAAACCCCTCCCTTCTCCTTGGAATCACCCCTTGACAAGACAAGACCCTCGATTCAGATAATGAAAAACTTATAAACACTTGAGAAATTATCTTCAGGATATTAACAGCATTGCTTTCTTTGGTCTCTCTCTTTCTTCTGCTTTTAGCTGTATACTAAAGGGGAAGAGTCAGTGGCATTTAGAATGGTGTGATTGATACTGTTTCTGTGTTTCCAGCAAAGTGATGTCTGACACTCCCAGTGAGTGGTGTTCAGTTTTCTTTTAAATTACAGCTACTGTAAAATGGTACCTGTATTTTAGCTATTTTCCGTTCTAGAATAAGGTAGGACTTGCTGTGAAGAGTACCGTATGTAATTATCTGGACAAAATGAAGTTCTGTATCTCATCCTTGTTATTTGTGACTGCTACAAAGCTCAAAGGTCAGGCTTTTTTTTTCTGTCACAAGACTTGCAGCAGATTAAGCTGTGTATTTAGGGTAATTGTGAGCAGGCTAGTGTCATTCTACCAGACAGACTGAGCTTGTTTGACAAGGCATGTGGTTTTCCCAGTTGCTTGCCTGCACTATCTGTCCATCCTTTTCAATTTGTGCTGTTGAGACTTGGAGTATATTTAATGTCCTTACAAATATTGGTGGGATTTTTGTCTAAATCCATTTTTTATTCTGTTAAATACAAAAGGTTATCATAACACTCTGTCCATAACAGGGAGGCTAACCATTCAGACTGGCAATGTCAGGAAGAAACACAAAGGACATCAGGGTAAACACAGGGATGGCAGAGAGAAACTTGGAAAGAAGGACAGGAAATGGGAAAGAACTCTTCTCTTACCCAAAATCTGGCTCGAGCACATTTTATAGTGCATGTTGCAGACAATGATGGTTTTAACAAAAGAGCAAACCAAAAAGTAAGCAACTGAAAGCGCAAGGTTACATAAAGCCATGTACCTCACAGTGAGATCTGAAGTTAGCATTATGTCTAAATTTGTACTGTGGTTTATTTGTTACGATCTATGGGATATCTCTTTGCATTTAATGAATTTTGGTATCTTCCAGTAGAAGAAAGAGTTCAGATCCTGCCTGCAACCATTGCAATGTGTATTTTCTGTGTATGACTGTGTCTTGTTATACTTAAACAACATCTTATTTGGAACAGTTAGATGCAAAGCTCAGTCCTAGTTTCCAGCACAGTTCTCAGCCTCCTACCATGTTTATCTACGCTTCCTTGGTGGTCTTGTCTGTGCTGGTGGCATGGAAACTGATAGCTCCCCAATGGCTGCCAAATCCACTGCCCCGATCTCAATTGGTGTGGTGCTACCAGTAATTACGTATCTGTCCTAAGGCCCCAATACTCCAGTGACATGAGGGTTAAGTTGTTGTTTTGAAAGAAAATAAAATTTACTGAATTTTTGATTGGTACAGACATACAAAGCTGCCTTCAATTAGATAATCAGTAGCATTAATAAATAATAATATGATTATTGTTATTATTAACACAGGCCCTGATAATATTTTCCCAGATAGCTGGGAAAAAGAACTCTTTCCACTGCAAAAATTAGTGGGTTAAGCTCTATAGCTTTCCTTACATAGGACATCAGGATGAAGGATCACAGTGGTCCCTTCTGACCTGTGAGTGTCTTTCAGTACTTGACCCTTTGCAGACCTAACTAGTTAGGTAGCTCATGCTTTCAGAATACAGGTGAGTCAGGATTTATGTAGCAAAAGGAGCAGCAGTAATGCCATAGTTGACATTTTTTTTCCAATGCCCTGGCAAAAAGTTCAGTGCCAGACAATCTGATACCAATTGCAGTTGAGGATCTAATCGATCACTGTGCTAGGAATTTTCCTTCAATGTTTATTAAGTTTCAGTTTCAAGATGTTAACTCCTCTGGCGAAATAACCTGATGCTTTCCACTCTTACTCCAGAAAGTCCAGAAATGAGAAGGTAGCCTTTCTTGAGACTCTTCAGACATCTCAATGAATGCAGTAATGCAGAAACTCTGTTTGCTTAATAATTTATAAGACTCTTACTTTTTCTGGCAGTCTTTAAGCAGTAGAAAGAACCACAGCAAAATAATTCAGATAGAAGGCTTGGTTTCCTTCTCAGATGAAAGCAGCATTCACTTTGAAGTACTTGGGGGTGATGTTGTTTCACGTTTTAGGTGGACCTTTGTCTACCAGAAGCTGCTGCTTTTGCACAGCTAGAGAGAAATTGCTGTGCAGAGCTGGAATCCACTATGGGGGTGGGAAGAGAGGGGAGTTCAAAAATGGACCAAAGGAAAGTGATAAAGCTAAAAAAAGTCACTGATGCAGGCAGACTTCCATGTTGTGTAAGACAGAAGATTTAAATGCTATTTGCTGGCACCGTTTTCCAGAGCCATTTCTGCTTGAAGCTTCAGTTAAATGCAAAAGAAATCACAGATATATTAGAATTTTACTATGTGGGTCAGACTGTTGTTTTCAATAAGCAGTGGTAAAACCCCTGCTGTGGTTTAAGTATGGTTTAAAGTCCTGTTTTTGCTGTTTGCAGTAATTAAAAAAATAGCATGTTTGATATGCTTTTGAATTATGTGAATGCTTCTGTTTTAAATAATGAAGGAGAAAATTGTTAACAATAGGTTAATTTTTTGTTGCTCAGCTGGGATGTTTTAGTCCCTAAAATTGAATGTTAGTGTAAATCACTGTCTCCACAGCATTGATAAGTTTGCTTTCAGATGGATTTATGTTAAGGTTTGGTTTTCTTTTTCTTTAATCCTATATTGGAGCCCACACCAGAGTCTTCTAGTGAACCAGGCAAGTATAGCTGTCTTCTAGCTCATGCCTCAGCAGCTGCAATGTACTGGCTCACAGCAGAGTAGTTTTGTGTCTTAGGTTTTTGGATTTAATTCAATCAGTCCTACTTTGCATATTTATTCATAATAAAGCACCACTAGTTCAAGACCAATAAATGGAATGGTGTGAAGAAAACTGTATAAATGCAGTCCACTTGGCTCTCCTTAGGCCTAACTTGGTGAAGATTTGTCTGATTCTTTGGTTCAGGAACTCTGTGAAGCCTCTGAATAACACATATTATGCTTTGCTCATCCTCTCAGTTAACATAATGAATTGAGAAACATTCCAGTGAGGTCAGTAGAGTGACTCTTGAATTATACTCATGTAACTTAATATGTAGCCCACAAACTAGGTAGGAACTTGGTTACCTTTTAAAAAAATAAGTAGAAGAAACTAATGTTTATAAATGCTAGTAAAGAGCAAATTGAATGTCTTCATCAATACCACAAAATTTAAGCTGGCCGTTTTATACCTGCTATATTTTTATTTGCAAATGAAAATTGAATATACCAAAATCACAGTATAAATCATAGAATCATAGAATAGTTTGGGTTGGAAGGGACTAAACCTACCTCTTTTAGTTCAAAACCATTATCCCTTGTCCTATTGCAACAGGCCGTGCTAAAACGTTTGTCCCCATCTTTCTTACCTGTTTCTGTTTGCAAAAATCTTCACTCAAAAACATTGGTGTTCATCTGAACACTCATCTTAAGAAGTTTGATCCCAATTATCCAGGTGCAGGTGACCAATACTGAGAAGTTCGTTACGGCTAGTCTTAATGTGCTCCCACAGTGTTCTGCAGTGATGCTGTTTTGTGCTGCTAGGAGCCTTTTGTCATCTTCATAGATGAATCACTGCAAGAGCTGATCCTTCGAAGTTCCTTATTGAAACAATCTTACCTGTCTATCTTTCTACCTAGCCCTTTGAGCTCTTTGGATAGAGAGCACACTGTGACAGGAATCTTACAGAGAAATGAAAGATTATATTTTAGTTTTTTCGTTTGTTAGTGTTTCTGGCACCTTGCAAGTATTGAACTACCAGAAGCTGATGAAAACTTTGGGTTAAGGGAGTCATGACTGAAATGTCCCAGCAAGGGCCAACACCGTAATAATATAAGCTAATTATCCCTAGTCCTGGAGGGAGATTAAGATACGGATTCCTTTTTACCAATATTTGCATCTAGTTGTCCAACAAATAGATAGACCTTGTTTCGTTGACACTCTTCCTGAATGAACAATATGACCAATAGCAAAAGAAGCCATCGCAGGACCCAACTTTATTCCAGGGGGCTTCAGTAAGGGGTACCAAAGTATCTAGGAATCTAGCTCATATTGCTATGCCAGCTGAAGCTCAAAAGCCTGGTGGTTTTATCATATGCTGTGATGGCAGAGGCCCAGCTGTGGAGCAACATTAAAACTGTTGCAGGTCAGAAGATGAAAGAAATGTTGTGAGAGTCACTGACTGATTAAGCAGTCTGTCATCAATAATTGATTTTGACGAAGTGGGACAGTAAATATGTGTGGGAGAAGGAAAAATTAAGTCAAAACTGAACCTATACCTCGGACTGAAGTACAGTTATAAATAGAGAAATACTATGCTGTACTTCTGGTGTTTTAATTCATGTGTGTAGATAGGAAGAAGTTGCTCTATTTCCATTTGGAAAATGGACATTGGACTCAATACACTTTCTGAGTTAAAGTTAAATAAGTGGAGAGGGCCAGGCCAGTAATAGTATAAGCAAATAGACCTCTATTACGTCAATCAAGTTGTGGCTATTTATTTTAGAGCGGATTTTGACTAGTGTATTGTGCTCAATATATTGCATTATGGAACAGTTTGACGGTGCTTCAGATTACTCTTCTTAAGTATGTGATGAAACTATTCATGCAAAATATAAACCCAAGTGTGGTTCAGTTGTATCACAGGAAGGTCCCACGCTGCAGTACTCCACAGAATGCTAAATGGGTTTGCGTACAGCACAACCAAAGCTTGCTGTCACATACTAAGCTATTACAATGAAAGTGCAGTTTATACTATTGAAAAACACTTTTAAATGGTATGGCTTACATCAGGTCCATCGGTGAAATAAGCTACTTCAGCAAAAATAGTTCTGTGTGAGTATATCTGCATTTAGGGCTTTTGTCCATATGGAAAAACTAAATTAAAAAATGACACCACTAAATGATTAGTACTATACCAGCAAAGGTTTCTGCAGTTAACCTGGTCTCAACCAACTCTGCAGTGAGGTTATGACCATAGGAGAATGAACCTGTGGGTACCTTCCAGCAGTTTGTTGGGTTGAGAGATGAGTGAAGCAGAGGTTTTCCCACCCAGCCTCATTTAAAGCATATGGGATATCAGTATCCATATGGGATGCTTCATGATTAATCATTGTGGAGATTTGTCTCTGTGGAAGATGTTTCATTTAACCCAGGACTGAAAAACAAAGGATATGTTGCTGCCACACTAATCAAAACCACAGACAATCTGCTGTTCATATGTGCCAATTGTTGCTGCAGTGTAGTGTAAATGCACTTAAAGATGAGAAAAGTAATTATAGGCAACCATTCTGCAGAAAGCTTATAGGAATATGTGCTTTCTGGGGGACAATCTCAAGTGCATAAAAAGCCTTTCACAAACTTAACTCTGGTTACTGAGTTCTTCTTTGTTCTTGCTGTTCGTAAGTTCATCAGACCATAACACCTGAATTGAAAAACTGCCAAGCAAAAAGCAAAATCGTAGTCAAGGGGTGAGGAAGGTCAGTGCAAATTTCAAACTTTAGGTGTTTTTGTCTGTTGTGGTGGTATGACTAGGCACAAACACAAAAACCGACTTGAATCCCAGAGAACTATATTTATTTATAAGGGGGAACACGATAGGTACAGCTGTGCACATATTGCCACTCCAGTTAGTTTCTGGAAGTTTCTAAGTAGCAGAAAAGTGTGAGACTGCCACTGCAAAATATCTGTAGAGAAACGGCCACTTCTGTACGTTGAATAATGTGTCAGCTGTGGTTAGATTATACCTTTGAATAGATCAGCAGGGGCAAGGATCTGATTGCTTTTGTTCACCAAAGTTTCAAAATGTATTTTGTAATATTATCGGTTAATATTCAGGCTGTTGCTCAACTGAGGTTCAAACCATTACAGTATGAATAGGTACTTCTATAGCCACTATTACAGAGAGAACTGTACCCTTCCCTTTCTCCTGCAGTTTCAATAGGTTCTTCTCACTTCTTGTCTCAAACAGCATGGGCTGTTGCCCTGGAGTGTTGAAGAGTTGCCACTATGTCATTCTGCAAACCATACTTCACCCAGAGCTTGAATACCATGTGCAGTGCTGGTCCCTCTACTGCAAAAGTAAGAAACAAAACCAAAAACCACAAAAGGCCCAGAAAAGGGCAGCAAGAATGACCAAAGGTCTGAGCAAGGAGTGACTGAACTGCTTGGGATTCTTCAGTTCAGAAAATAAATGAGCAAGGTGGGTTCTGATAGAAGTCTACAAATCATGAGGGCATGGGTGGGTGGATACTGGTTGCTATCTGTTACAGTACAAGAACTAGGGGCTGTCAAATGAAGTTAGCAGGAATCATGTTCAAAACAAAGAAGAGTAGACTTCTGGAAGTAGACTTCCTGCCAACAGATGCTTTGGATGCAAAAAACGTCTGGATGACTTTAAGAGGAGACAGGGCAAATACCTGGAAGGGACAGCTCTATTGAAGGTTACTGAATGGCCACACCAAGCTCAGGAAATATTTGAGCTTAAAATAATTACAGACTGGGAAAGTACTCAAAGAAAGTATCGTATATGTTTACTCCTGTTCTTAACTTACACATGAGGTCTGCTTATGGCCATTGTTGAAGACAGGATGCTGAACCAGATGGCCATTCTGCAGCTCTTATATACCTATCTGCTATAGTTAAGGTTTTGCCAAGATGTTTTAACCCTCGGTATCTGAGACCTTGATGTTTTTTTCTTACTTGGTCGGTCTTCCAGGTCCCAAATTTAGTGCTGATATTTCCAGACTTCTTCCAGACCATCTTGCTAGTGGTACCTGGAGAATTAATACAGTGGGTTTTGATGTGATTGCAACAGGACTTTTGAAACAAAAATTCAGAGGGCATCGGTCTTTTTTCCACCCCTCGAAGTATTATTGTGAAAATGACTGCATCTTCCTTTGTTTCCATCTGTTATTTCTGTGGCAGTAAGTTCCCAAATATGCTGAAAAGAACTATGGACTTTCTGTATTGCCTATTATTATTCATACATTGCTTTGCTACTCATCCCTAAACATCTCTCTTAAACTATCTTTCTCTGGACTTACAAGCCTCAGTTTCCAAGCTAAAATTCATTTAGTTATTTTTATCACAAATACTAACCACTAGTTTTGGTCGTTAGCTCTTCCGGGGCTTTTTAGCTTTTCACAAAGGCCAGAGAACACCACGATTTGGGTATCTTACCAGAAAACTTTTGATCCAGGATATGTGTGATACAAGAACAGTGCAAGTCTCACATCTCTGTCTTTGGTAGAATGCAAGGCAAGTACATAAAATACTTCCTGATTATAATGCTTAGTAGTAAGTGTTGCTATTAAGTCATCAGCTAATTTCTGATTCTGTGAAAGAACCATGTTTTGGGCAGAAATTTTCCAGGCCTAGGTTTGTTACAAAGTAAATTGTTTGCTGAATAAAAAGCTTTTAAGCAGACAGACAGCTGAAAGGCCTGAAATTCAACAGTTGCGGTTTGCATGGAAATTGTCTTTATTGTGGAGTTGTCTATAGGTTTTTTGTTTTGGCCTTCGGTTTCAGTTGTCTCCTTTGCACTGCTGCAGCCATCTTGTTTAGTCTTTGCCATTAGAAAACAATCAGAAAACCAGTGTTGCCAAGTACAAATGCATCTAATTTTTAAAGTTCAGCTGTTTTTTCCTTATATGATGAATTTTATAGAGAGGCTGCTGCATGATACCTTTCAAATATGGCCAGCTCTGCCAAATCTAATGAAAGGAGCATTTTGGCCAGACATTATTGTTGCTGCCATTACGAGTTCCACCATTGCCAGACCTTCTGGGCTAAAACGGCACAATTTTCTGCCTTCATATTTAAGAGGCTAACTGGCATAAAGGAAAAACCTTGCATTTGTCTAGGTGCACATCAGAAAGCAGCAGGTGCATATACAACAATGCAGAGACTCAGTAGGAGAGAGCCAGTATCTCTAGGATTTCCAATATTGTCTAAAAAGCCCTCCAAGTAGAGCTGCGAAATAGCTGCAAACTAGATCGTGTCAAAGGACGGAAGAGATTTAGTAGATTATATGAGACCAAGAAGCAGAAGCCAACTCCATGTGAAAAACTAAGCACAGCTGAGAAGCTAAAGGAAGGCGGAGGTAAGTGTAGCGGTGTACAGACCCAATCAAGAAGGTATCAGTGTAAGGTTGAAGGCTGAACATCTGGCGGGTGGAAATCCGTTAAATTTTTAGGTATTCTAATTCCCTATCAAGCCATGATACTGGGGCTTAGTTGAACATGCTTAGTTGAAATAACACCTGTCCTAAGCCATCCTATAAAACAGGCTTCTGGAAGGGCTTCTGAAGTTGATTAATTTTGTTCCCTCACCTAGTTTGCTTTTCATGCATGTTCTGGTTTCACTCAGTGCTGGAAATGAGAGTTGTCAGGAAGGCTAGTTTTGTGGTGCATGAGGAAATGCAAGAGCTTGCCAATGGAAACCTTTGTCTGGCTAGATTTTGTTAAAAATGTATTCATATAAATTCAAGTTATGAGCCAAACGAGTCAAATTCCTCATTCATTTTATGATGCACCAGTGAAGCTTTACGTGGTATGACAACCTGGGGATGACACAGGGTAAGACTGCAATCAAACGCAATTGTCACAAGCTGGCTGTAAGACAAGCATCACTTCCAGCATTTGTGTCCCTGCTCTCAGACAGTAAACTGTAGCTTTTAGTTGGCAAGGTAGACCAAAAGATGGCAGAGTACGTTTTTAACTGCGCGTGTGTTTTTTGAGGAGCTTTGTTCTCTTTTCCTACCTCCTCTCTGCAGCTGGTTTCAGGGAGTCAATATTTTTTAAGCTGGCAAGACATGCTTTTTCTTTATTGCCAAACTGGTGAAATGGCTTCCAAGAGAAAAAAGATGGGGGTTATTTTGGTTTTCAAAGCTTCCGCTACTACTTTTTTTTTCCTCTCTACACATCCTTTGCACTCGACAAACAAAATGATTGGATTCAAAAGAAAATGTGCTCAGAAGTCAGAGCCTTTTTTGCAGCATTTATAAGTGAAAGTGCAATCCAGCTGTTGGCAAATCATAACCTCATTGTTTTGGCAACGCTGTTCCATTTACTTTTTTTTCTTTTATACTAACTTGTTTGCTCAGGTATTGGAATTCAGAGTTTTTCCTTCTTTTTAGAAATTCACACCCTTTCTGGCAAGGTTTGAACTGTTTTTATTGCTTACAATTATACCTACAGGTAAAATAAATACTTTCCCACGGATGCGCTGGAATCCGGTATGGTTATAAGCTGATGTAGCTGTAAGAGCTGAGTTGTACAACTAGTATTTCTGCTGTTCTGTCTTTTCCTTCTGACAGTTCTTAAAGACACAGGGCTTGAATCTGCTCTTGCTCTGGAGTAGTCAAAGCAATTCTTTTTAAAGGTTGCAGGGTCTCACCCATGCAAAGCTGGTGTGGATAAGAAAAGAACCAAAGGACTTGTAGAGAAAAGACCTCTAAGGGAAACTTAATGTGGAGGTGGCTTTGCAACACAACTATTGCTGTGGCCTTTGGCGCGTAACTGTCTGAGCAGAGCTCTCTACTGTGCACACAAAAATGACATTGAAAGAACATTTTGATGTCACAAAGAAAGGCATGGAAAAGTTAGGAAATGCCCTAATTAAGGTTGCCTGTGTAATTCATTATGATTCATTTTTTAATTATCTGATCACATACTATTTTTTCCGCAGAACTCTCTACCTCTGTGCACAGGATGTTCAGAGCACGCTTAATGAGCAGCTATTCAGTAGTTTGTTTTATCTTCATTGTTCCATGTGTGGCCCAAGGCCTTATTTACTGCGTGCTATTAAATCCTGTTTTGAGGGCTAAATCCATAAAAAGACTTTGGCCTGGTGACCTTGTGTGCTGAAGTATCTAACTTTTCGGCCCCCTGCTGTCTAGTGTTGAGAGGTAGAGTTTATGACCCAGGTGTGCTGTTGCAGCCGTATTGCCATCAGAGCAGGGCTAGTTCTCCGGCCTTGTACTGCGGTGTGTTGTGTGGACGTGCCAGTCCCTAGCTCAGGTAACTTGAGTAAGTACATGCCATTCTGTGGCATCAACCTACTGTTACACAAAATTCAAATAAACATCTCCTTTCATTACACAGTTAAACAGGAATCTAGGATTTGTGACTCATGCATCCTGTTTTCAGCAATGCCACTTATATGCTGAAAAGCCTTGGAAAAGTATTTCACCAGTTGCGACCCAATTTTCCTCTCTGTAGAATGGGAATAATGACATGGGCTAAACCATGTCACAGAGGTGTTCTCTGGCTCCAGTGTTTAAAAGTCCCTTGGAGTCTTGGATATAAAATATTAGGGAAAGACAATGTATTGCTTCTGCATCCAAAACTGAAGGTCGAAGTTCTGGAAATATCCCCTTGTCTTACTGCCTGAACTAGATTTACATTAGAACTCTTTGCGATTCATTTTTTTAATAAGAAAATGGGCTACTTCTAGTGCTCTCTATGCTGGGATCTTCCAGAGTCATCCCAGAAGTCCCACCAACACATTCGAGAGAAGACACAAGAGAATCACGAGATAGTGAAGCATGCAGTTTTCTTTCAATTCAAACTGTCAAGATTATGTTTGTAACCTAGTACAATGAGCCATGGATGATTCTTTAGCCTGGAGATCAAAGAACATGGCATGAGTCATCTGTATGGCTAAACTCACCCTTCTCCTCTCCCCAAAAGCCAAGATACCTTGGCCACAGTGCCTGGTGGAAACAATTGGTGATCTGCTATCTCTCAGATCATGCTTAAGCAAATCTGGGGGAATAGTGGTTGGCAAAAGCCAAAACCATGTTTGCGAGTAGGCTCACAATGGTGTGGACAACCACAGACCAGGCTTGCACCTGTACTCTGGTCCTATTTAGTTTGTCAATATAGACATAGCCTGGGAGGTGTGTCGGGTGCTCAGCTTCCTACAAATGCATTTGTCACAGTGAATGTAGGGAAATCTTTATGGTCAGAGATGTTTCATTGGTTTACCTCTGGGTAGTTTAGAAGGGTCTAGATTATATACATCAAAATTCCTTGTGATTAGAGCTGACTAGAAATCCTGTGATGTAACGACACTAAACCCAGTACTCTTTGGTAGCGTTGTGGGAATGTCCAAGTTCCGATGTTTTATTCAGGAGAAATTTTGCAACATAAGAATGTAATTTCTGATAGGTGAATAAAGAAAGGTTTTCCTCTTTCCAGAATAACTCTGGGGTTTATATTTCAGAGATGGAGGGAGGGTCAAGAACAAAATGGTAAAGTAGCTACTTGAACCTGAATCTCTTACAGTTTAGGATGACATCCAACCATGGGGTCACTTGTTATATGACTCTTTTTCTGGTTCTGTATTGTTGTTTGGAGGTAGAGGTGGCAGTGATGGTCATTTTCTGTTTGTGGGGGGAAAAGAATTGTTGAGAGATCACCGGAGTTTTTCCTTAATGGGGTTTTGATGATGTTTTCAAGGGGAGAGAAACAATTTGCTGCTTATTTCTACCCTGAGGCCCTGCCAGTGTGACCTCATGTTCATTTTCAGCCAAAAGCTGCATTGATTTTCTTTCACTTATATTTAACCTGAAATCAAAAGTGTGTAAATGATACTGGAATTGTTCTTCCTGTGTTAACATGTTGGAAATTTTCATCGCATTGAGAATATGCTTCCAAGCATATGCATTCACATAGCAAATCAAATAGACCACAGTTAATATGTGTAATAAAAACAGATCTGTGAGAAGCAGGCTTGATTGTCCAAAATGAGCATATATTTCTGGAAACAAAGCTTCCTTCCACCACTAAGGGCCTGATTGCTCTTTAATTTAATCTTGGTGGGCCAACACATGGGAAACAAGCTACACAGTGGGAACAATCTATATAACTCTCCAAGGTTCAAACCTTGGATTAATGCATATTAGCAATCTTGCATATTGTATAATTGATCTCTACAGCAGGATAGATTTTTTTAAAAATCTAGCAAAGAAACAAAAACTATCCAAAATCCTACCCTAAATACATTTTCCACTAAACAGGACTCAGACCTGAGAAGTTGTACTCAACTTCTGTCATTTCTCTCTGAAGTCCCTAGCGCTTTGACTCTGACTCCTTCCTTCAGACTGATCAGGAACTGGATTTCAGTGTCACTAGTACTGGCCACGTCCCTGTTTTGCACACAGCTTGGTGAATCTGATTTGGGGACATATAATCAGTGCTCAGATACTTTCCTGATCTTTATTCAAACTGTTCTGAAACTCTTTGGTTTCTATAAATGCGATGATTCAGCCTGACTGGATCCTTGTCGAAGGCTATGACACAACTTGGGTTAACTTCAGAATCAGCCCTGCTGGCAGAACAGACTTTCTTGCGAGATTTATAGTACTTCCTGCTTCTAGCTGGGCTGCAAATAGAACAAGAACAGCCTTTCTCATAGTATCTTGGCACTGCTCCTTCTAGAGGGAACCCAGAACAAACAGGATACAATGAAAAATACCAAACTTTCATGAACTACTTTTTTTTTTTTAAAAAAAAAAAAATATTTCAAAAAAAAAAAAAAAAAAAAAAAAGAAAAATACCAAACTTTCATGAACTACTTTTTTTTTTTTAAAAAAAAAAAAAGCCTTTGCTTGTGGTTTCATTTGGTGGACTTTTCTTGGGTTGTTACTTTATTCATGCCAGTTCACTCACCATTAACTTTTATGAAAGCATATACAGGGAATACATAAAGTTATAACTCTATGGACTAGATATAATTCAAGTTGCCTTGAAAAGGTGGTGTTTTGGCACATCAAACTCTTAATGTTAGCAACTCTCTTGCTTTTCTTAGTGTTTCATTTGCACTATCACTTTTTGTACTTGAATCCATCGAGTACCTTTTTACCAGTGCGCTAAAACCTTTAAAACAGGCAGTCCCTGTACATCTGCCTGAGGCAGATTAATGGCAATGAACATTAAAGTGACCTGCTGAAGACTGCAAAAGGGGGAGATAAAGGAAGAGAAAATCAAGGACTCCCAAAATCTTCTGTCAAGTTTAAAAAACAGGATGCAAAATCCATTGAAAGGAATAGATTTTTTTCATTAACTTCATTAGCCTTCACATAAAACTCTGAATAGCATGCCTGACTTTTCTCCTGTGAAACATAACTTCATACTTTTGAAATATGGGCAAGCAAAGAATTTAAAACTTGAGCTGAAAACTGGGACGATGTGCATCATAAATAGTTGCAAAATAATAAGTATAAGACATTAAAAATACGATTACTGTAGCTAATCTGAATTTGTTTAAAAATTGTGTGCCACCCTCATATGCATTTTATCAAAAACCAGTAACTAAACAGGTTAATCAAAATCACCTAAGTCCCAAAGTACTCAAGTTTAAAACCTACTAACACTAAAAATACACTCTTCAGTTCTCTACCTGGTACAGAAGCCCATGTAAACAAGCAGATTTTGTCTAATAATAAATGCAGATGTTCAAAAACAATGTTTATATTTACAGTCATGAGCCCTGGATTTCTATTCACAAGCCACGTGGTTTCTTTCCTGACACTTTGCTGAATATATAGATTTAAAAAAAAAAAAATAATTTCTAAAGCTTCTGTGACTCAGACTGATCTCTAGCTCATTTTAATATAACCTAAGTGATATCCCTTCTCATTCTGCTAAGATCCTTATAGCTGTAGGTCCATAATTAATGAACTGTAAGGCTCCTTCCTTTGCTGCTGATAGACAGCTACAGGTATATATGTATGTTTTTTCTTACCACCAAGATGAATGGCAGTAAATGACTGGGTCTTTTTTGTCTGATTGACAAGAGTTCTTTTCTTCTCCTTTTCTTCTCACCTTTGCAAGTGATTCTTTAACACCAGTGAATGAAAAATTCAGGGGATGATCAGATAGGTGAAGCTGAAGACAGTGGTGGAAAGTCAGAATGAGGGATGAAGAGTTCAATTGCCTCATTCCCAGAGCTGTTTAGCAGGGACGGTGCATGTGAGCAAGGTCTGAAAGATCAGGTCCACTGAATGAAAGTACTCATCCATTGCCTATATAGCAAAGTACATATTGGTTACTTTTTTGTAAGAAACCCATCCTGCACATTCTTCAAATGTAAGTTTGTTAGCTGCCTTTATTTTATTTTAGAACTTTGCATACCTTGGGAGGCCCCAATACCCTCCCTCAATCCATCCCTTTTTTACCCTCCTCTAAAATAAGTAGAAATACTTACATGTGAAATAAACCCCATTAAAATAATTTAACAGAGGCAAATAAATCCAATATCCCAAATGAGAGGAAATATTCAATAAAAACTGGATGCAAGAATAAAGACTTGGTTTTTTTTTTATCATATTTTTCCTTCAAAATACCCAATTGCAAACCGATATTTGTCAAAAGGACCACTCCAGGCCAAGCACTATTAACTATTAACTTTGTTTTTATCATATTTTTCCTTCAAAATACCCACTTGCAAACCGATATTTGTCAAAAGGACCACTCCAGGCCAAGCACTATTAACTCCATAATGACAGCCTTTGGGTGGCTGAGGACACTCCGCCTCGAGCCTGGTGTTTCACAGTGCACCCAAGGCATGCGATCGTGGCAACAATGCGTACCCCGCTGTGCCTCATGGCTCACTTGACATACAGTTTCCTGTATGAATCAACTGTTTCCTGTAGCTCTCCTTTCAGTTTAAATCCTGGTCCTCAAGTACCTCTTACCCGTCCTAGTTACTCAAAAGGTAATTTCAAAAGGAATTAATTTGCTATAAATTATAGGCTCAACATTTGCTTTATGTAATATTCGTAAGCAGGCAACAAATGGACACGCTACGGAGAAACTGATATAAATGGGCTGCTTTGTGATTGTTATTAAAAAATTAAATGCATTTGTTTTATTAGTTTTAAACTTTATGTAATATAATTGTGGTAAGAAGGTAACAATTAAGGGACACCCTAGTAACAGGCTCATTAAAAAACCATTGTTTTGTCTTAAAGTAATAGGAGTAGAACTAAAGACTGTTACAGCTGTTTGGATGTAACAATAACATTCAGCTCTCCTTTGTAACTGCTAATGGATTTCTTCTCCAGTATGCCTCAGAGGAAATTATTTTCCTTGCTTTAGTGAGATGAGAAGAGACTCAGAAAGGCTGGGAATCTGTTTGTCTTTTCTCTTACTCGGATATAAATCAGCTAGATCAGTCTTCAATCCAATGGAGTTTAATGCAGGTTTAAATTGTTATTCATGAGATATGAGGTTTCACAGACAGTTATACAGCTGCTCTGAAGGGTCTTCATCATCTCTTGGTAAAAAGCAAGGTGAAGAGCCTTTACAGCAGCTGTATGGCAGCCGCAGAAACCCTTAGTAAGACTCTTGGTATAAAACAGGGGTTCCCAAACTGATATGCATACCATTGGTGGTAAGCAAACCATTTCCAGATGGTAGATGAAGGCAGCTTCTCCATTCCTATGTGAAGTTGCTTATAAAGCTACAGGGTAAGTATTTCCACACAGTTACTGCAAGTCATTCTGTGCCTTTGTGCAGACACCCCGTGGCACAAATCAGTTCCTGCCTGTAGTGGTTAACTCCAGTAACTGGCAGTGTGGAGGCGCTGACCTGAGCTGTGAGTAGGTGTCTCTGCACAAGCTGTGACCACCCGGTAGCTGGTGAGGATGGGCCAGCTAGGTGAGTGAATGCTGTAGGTGGGGCGGGCTGGAGATGAAGGTTCCTTATGTGTGGGTATGACGTGGGCATGAAACTGGGAGCTGTGGTGTCATTACCTCTGCTGATACCCGTGCCTACTGATGCCAGGGGCATTCATTCAAACTGAGTTAGTAAATCCTCAGCACACTAAGTTAATAAGCCCTTAGCACAGAGGATTAATCTAACTAGAAAATAATGCGCTAGAGCACTCGTGCATTAGATCCATAGGACACTGAGTATAGGATCTGACCCGAGCATGCTCTCAAGTGCAGGTAAAGTGCATGTCTGAAACAGCTATAAAACCGCCTTGGCCTCTCATAATGTTTTTGCTTAATGCACCAGAATAAAGTAACCGAGACAGACAGTAAGGGAGACCTGAGGCTTTAACCTAGATGTCTGGCTGTGCACTTCTGTGTCAGTAAGGACACCTTACATGACTGGTGTGAAGTGGTGTTCAGCGATGCCTGAGCTAGGATGGAGTGGAGCTAGACAGACGCAGTGTGGCCATGTCAGTGTAGGGCAAAAACTGAGTTGATTAACCTGGCTGAGAGGCCTTTGCCAGTGAGGTCTTTGCTTTGTGGTCTGCAGGGTCAGGATAGTTTTTTTCAGTTGCCATTGGTGCAACCAGCAGCTGGTTATCACTACACACCAGCTCACCTCAGCCAGGGCTCTTCCTGGGATTTCTTGCTGATCCCTGTGCTTCCTCTCTGTTAATCCATGTCATTCTCCTTTTCTTCATGTGAGGAAAGTTTTCTTTTAGTTGTCAGCTCATTTTAAAATACTTTTCAATGGCAGCACAAGGTACTTCATTTGAGAAGAGCCTACTTAAGATAGCTTTCTAGATATACTTTTGTAGATTTTTAAGTAGCATTGCACAGATTATTTACTTTTCTCCCATTGTTTTCACTGTCCACCATACTGTATCAGTTTTCTGATCTTGTACTAATTTAATGATAATTGATTATTGCAGTGTTGCTATTCTTTCAGCAATGAAATAGGCAACACAGTTTTAATCTTTGGGAAACACGGACGTTCAGATATTTCAAAGATAATATTTTTCAGCACTGATCTGACAAGGAAGTGTAGTGAACTATTACTGAAATGCATTTGTCTCTGTAGTAATGTAGTGGCCTTAGCTGGCATGTGATGCTTAAGGTATGCACAACAAATTGCGAAATCTAATTAGGTGAATTATATTTTGCTCTTAACAAGTCTTTCTTTACCAAAAATATCTCTGGACCTTTAGTGATCAGCAGGATCTTTGTTTTGCATCTCATTGGTACATTGCACCCGAATGACATAGATCTCCCATACCACTGGATTTTGACCAAGTCTGTGGAAAGCTTACTGCTGCTAACTATAATAAATAGACATTCTTTATTAGAAAACCTCCAACACAGTTTTTAGACTGAGCCAGTTTGCGTATTTTCACACTGGTTGATTCTTCAGCTGCAAAATAATCAGCATCTCATTTTTTACAAAAGCTCACCACTTTTTTTTTTAATCTACTCTCCCTTTAGTCTCCCATCAAGCTTTTGGCTTAAATCAAGAACCTTTTCTATTTTACTGCTTCCTAGTCCAGATCACTTCTCATACCCTCTTTTCTGCTGTAGTATCGGAGTGTTTCCCAGTAGTGAGTTAAGCAACATGACTAACATCTGTCACGTGTGGTTTGTTCTCTCTCTCATTGTCCCTCCAGGGAGTCTTTCCATTGACTTCAATGGGCTTTAGATCAGGCTCTAAATTAGTCTGAAGACTTTGGGATGAGTGTGTTTTTGGTTTTTGTTGGTTTGTTTTTTTCTTTATTTTTGTAAATGTCTACTAACTTTGCCAACAACCAGCAAGTGGTAAAGACAACTAGAAGAGGAAAAAAAAAGGAGGAAATTGTTGCTAGGATTGGGACTATTAGATGGGCAGATTTCTTTATAACTTCTTGCAGCTGCAGCAGTTATTGCGGATGCTCTAGTACTGCCCTTTCCCTGCTCTTCTGTCTGTCTCAGATGGCAGGGAAAGCAGACTTGTACTTCTGTCTGCTGGAACCTCTTCCCTACAGGAATATCGGTAATCATATATTTTTCATAATGGAAGAGAGTTTGTGGTTATTAATGTCTATTTGTTTATCTGTGTCTTTCCTTTAGCACACTGGTTGGGTTCATCTTCCTTAAATGACTTATTTACATATCTAATTTCTTTCTTTTACATCCATTTTAGCTTCCTTTATGGACATAACCTCTGCACGTGTTTTTTCAACATTCGGTGGAGCAGAAGGAATGGTTTATAGGTGATCCTTTGAAATGTTCATTCGGGTGAATGCAGGGACGATGCTAATGTTTGTCTCTCACTTGCATATATTGCAGCAGAGCAACTTGACCTTCCTTAAACTGAAGAGCCACCTAAACTTTTCTGGGGGGAAAAAATTGATCCCCATATACAGGGTTAGCATAACAGTTTTCTTCTGCAACCAAATAAAAAAAAGCTTTGGATATCCCTTTATAACCTCATATTAGCCATCTAGTGGGATTGTGTATATATGTGTGTATGTATCTCTCTATATATAGCTATATATATATATATACAGATATTAGTAATTTTATAGGCTGGCTTTCAATGTCTTGTAGAGCTCCTGTGTTCCTAGATCACAGCTAGGGGAATTCTTATTAGAAGGAAAGTAGGTATCTAGAACTCTTCCAGAGTCATTACATGGCAGCCTGAATTATCTTGAGACGAGACCCAAAAACCCCACAGAAATCAGTGGTGTCCTTTCCAGTGATTTTAATACCATTTGGAGAGAGTTTTACTTTCATACTTAAGTGCTCTTCCTAACCTCTATATATTTGGTAATGGAGTTAGAGCTGTTTTGCTGCCTTCCACAAGCCTTGGGATCACTGAAAAACTAATCTGAGTATTGACTTTACACACTGTGCAGGGTGTTGTGAGCTCTAAGCTTTTTCTCGCTGAGAGCTGCTGCAAGGTTTGGAGTACCAGTTACTGATCAACTTAGCTGGCTGTCAGTTTAAAAACAATTGACATTTTTGTTGAAGAATGAAAGCAATTCTTGCCACAGTTTCTGACTTGTTCACAGCTTTTGCAAAGTAGCCCTAGCAACAGCTGTAAACTCCCAGGCTGTCAGGGAATCCTTAAAACGTTGAAAAACATACTTTTTTTTTTTTCCATGCTCTAGTGAACATTGTGAGAATCATGGAATCAGGTCTTCATTGTTCATCTTTGCAACACAGCCCATTAAATTTTACAGTTTATAATTTCACATAACGACATGTTTCATCCCAGAAAGCTTCTACCCACAGATAACAACTTGCGTACACTGAGGCTACAGAAATTCCAGGTTCTGTCCCAACCTACACATTGATAGATGTCCGAAGCATAGCTTAATAAAACTAGCAATGGCACAATATGTGGCTTTTGGTCCTGTCTTAAGAGTGATAAATTTTCCCAGTAGGTAGTGGTTATGAATGTATATGTACAGGGATGAACTATTTGCGCTTCATAGAACAGTAAATTTGTCCAAAAGGGATCTTCATTTCATCGTTGTAAAGAACTGTAAGTCAGCAGGTACACAGGAGAAGGAAAATATGCAGCTAAGTCTGGCTAGCTGTAGGAGTAAGGTTGAATTATTTCAGACTCAGACAGGAACAAACATAGCGGAAGCTGTATATAACCTCTCTCTCCATAGAGACACACTCAGTACTCTGACCCATTCTTCAGGCAATCACCTCTTAGTCGTGGGTTATGAACGATGCTTCCAAAGATAAAAGCCTGATCCTACACTCAGTTGGGTGAATATGAATCAGGAGCAACTCTGCCGAAGTCAAGAGGACTATTCTGGCTGAAGGGAGATGGACGGCCCTAGAGAGGTCACTTGACAGCTGGATTAGTAATAGCTGAAAGTCCTCCAAGCTGCCGTCAGTCTGGCTAGTTTGAACATCTCCATCTGACTCATCTCATTTATCTGAGTTTACTGCAGTTGCCAGTGTGGTAGTTGATTACCTGCATCGTTTGCTGATCTGTGTGAACCTGTAGCACGTTTCTGTTTTGAAATGTTTCTTGCATTAGTGACATCATGTTTGCAGGGAGGAATGTTAGCTCCAGTGCAACATCTGGACAGCTGTTGGTATCTGAGCCGACTGTACAGAGAATTTCACTGTTGCATGCTGGTATGTTATTAACAGAGTTCCTGTTGGGGCATTTCTGCCTGCGGAAGCAATCTTCCTACCCTGTATCTCCCAAAGTTATTTTTTGTATTTATTTGGAATAATTCTCTCTGGCTTTACCTTAACACATGCACTGAGTAAATAACATTGATAAATAAAATATGCATCAACATAACTTGTAAGCAAGGCCTAATTTTTGGAAGCAGTCTGGGTCAAAGACTTGAGTTTTTGGAGAAGTGCCTCTGTAAATAGTTGATGTGCCAAATTTGTTCCCCTTTTATCTCTCAAGGAGAGTTACCTGGAGTCTTCTGGAAGGGTTTTATTTTGCACAGTTACTTGGTTTTGCATTAGTTTCTTTTTGGAGAGGTAGCCTAGTCCAGCGGTCAGAGCCCAGGATGCAAGGCCAGGAGTCCCAGGCTTCTCCCTAGTGCTGCTGAGCTGCTCTGCAAACTCTGAGTATTGTTTCATGTCTCTGCCTCTCGGCGTTGCTATTTTTGAAGTGGGGAGTAGTAGTCCTTACATTTAAGACTGACCATTCAGGGTTTGTGTGAGTATTCAGCAGTTAATGTTTGTTGAGTGTTTGGCAGATATGAAATCCCATATTCTCAGAGGCATAGATTATAAAGCCAAGAGGGACCATTGTTCATCAAGGCTGACCTATTTATTGGAGGTGGGCCCAAATCTAGACATTGGATCAAACATACCCAAACTCTGGGGAAGCTCAGTTCTGAATTTGGATCTGGATGTGAGCCTCATGGCTCAGTCCCATCTCTGTAAACACCAGACAGGAATACAAACAAACAATTTTGAATATAGGGAGAGCTTGGATCCAGAACTGAGCCTTGTTCCAAATTGTCCCAACCACTCTAAACAGGTTTCCCATATCTCCAGTTATAAAACTCTGGAAGTTAAGTTATTTTAGTGAAGCTTACATGTCTGCACAGAATATTGTCCTCAGCAAGGTTACAGTAGCAAGCTGACGAGAATTTGATCCTCAGGATGCGGGTAAAAATCTGGAAAAGCTCCATTACCTTTTGTGTTAGAGATTAGGATCTGGTTCACTGTGTCTCTCTCCTGCTGTCTTTTTGTATCTCCTGATTTTAGTAAACAAGAAGGGAAGGAGAGAAAAGGAAGGAACTCATCATAGACTTGAATGATGCAAACAGTTTAATTAGGAAATAATGCCAGATACAGTTTCCCTTCCTTTGCTGTTTTTCAAGCAGGATGCATCCTTAGGAAACAATAATAGAACGGAGGATTACAAAGCCTTTGTACGCATTGCAGCCAAGTGGCCACACAGGAAAGTGATATACAGACAGGCGCTTGTGTAACGTGAGCGGAAGTTATTCAACATTCCTTGAGGAAGCATAGGACTAACTCTTAGTATCAAGACAAATATTCCTGTCAAGCTGAAAGGGAAGATAATGCTGGACACCATTTTACATTGTCTCTCTTTGTGAAGTTTGCTGATTTTGTTCGCTTGTGCCTGGCTTCAAAATAATAGCATGAACTAAAAATAACTACACATTCAGGCCTTAAAATGTCTCTGTGACACAAGGTCAAACAATAATGGGCATTTCCTACTCTTTAACCTTTGTAGCAGGCAGAAGGAAAAGTGTTCAAAAGGGGCACTGCTATAGAGGTCAACCTGAAACATTTGACCCTGAACTGTTTTGGTTCTTAAATTCTATATCCGGGAGAAGGTATGTGGAAGCCTGTGAGACACCAGTTTTCAACTTCTGTATCTTGAATTTCTCTCTGTACTATTTATAACTGTCATGATGTTTCACTGCGTAATAACAGTGTTTGCAAATGCTTATGCAATTAAACCCTCACTAGCTGGGCTCTGTGAGCCAGATCCTAAAAACCAGAGCTCATGGTACAGAAAGCCCTCATCAATCTCAATAGGTTTGGTCTGTAAATTGCTGATAACTAGTGACCACAGCTGGGAGTCAGAACGCCTGTGGTCTAGTCCATCTCCCTGCTGGTGTGCTGCGTGAAGGTTAGAAAGGTGCACTGCGCTTCTGAACCTCAGTTTACCTCAGTTACTACTAAGCTACTGAAATTATGGGAAATTTCTTTCAAAATGCACACTTAAAAGTCCTCATAGTTTTACACTGGCTTTCTATGGAAATGAAGAGCCTTGAGGAATCATTCTGCTGTTCTCCTTTGGGGGTACATACCAGATATATTTTTCATACACTGGTCTCTCATCAGAAATTAATTGCAAATGAATGCTCTGATTATGCACTCATTAGTACCTTCAATGTTTAATACCTCTTGCATTTTCAAGTGTGATTCCTGTTCTTCCTCGATAAAATACTTATGTTTTCCTGCTTTTGATTGCGGAAAAAATGAATTTAAGGACGGTATTAAACAATATGTCTAAAATACTGTTTTTTTTCCTCTCTGTACAGAGCTCTTCTGAAAGGAAAACTATTGTCTGCTCATGTTCTGACTACTGCACCCTCTCTTTTTAGTCTTTGAATACTGAATTTCTTAGTTCCCTCAATAGCATGCATAATTCTTACCCTAATATCATGTGCTTAACTCACCAGTCTGCCCACAGCTACTGTCTTTGAGCCCTTCAGAGGCTCTACCTTCAACCTAGTCTTTTACTTTTGAGACCCTGCATGACTTAGAGGTACTCTTCCCTCTTGGCTTATCATAAAAGTGATTCTTCCCACTCATTATCTTTTGTATTTTCATACTGTTTCATCTGGAATGCAAATATCCACCAGGAGCCCAAATCTTCCTTTGGATTTCCTAGTGTCACACAAAGGGTGGTCAGAATTGATTTTGAGTGAAGAATAGGGTTTTTGACTAAATGATATTTTTCATAGAAAATGCTGTGAAATCTACACAGCTTAATCTTTTACTTGAAAACTTAGAAACCAAAGAATGAATTTTTCTAGACCAAAATGGTAAACAAACAAACAAACCAACCAACAAAAAAATCCTTGAGGCTTGGGGGGTTTGTTTCTTGTCCAAACCGACATTTCTTCTCTTTGCTTTCATGAACATGTTTTTTCTGTCCTTATTTCTACTTAGACTTTTACCTCTTTGGGACATCTTTTGCTAACACTTCAACATGTAGGCAGTTCACGTCAAAAGAAAGTCCTTGACCACTGCTGCGTTTCTGCTGATCATTCTGCTTACCTTCTCAGTCACTGCACATGCCAGGATATGAATCATTGCATGCTAAAGCACTTTGGGGTTCCTTAAGTATAAAAGGATCCATAGAAAACCCAACTCTTCTGTTCCCTGTGATCAGCACTGAAAAATGCTTTTGCAACAGTCTGGTGGGATTTAAGTGATTTATTAAATACAAACCCTGATACCACGTGGTGTATGTGGAACAGATTCTCTCAGTCTTGGGAGCATGAAGGGAGAATGCAGCTCTGAAGCTGTCAGCAGTACAAGGCGAGAGCGACCGAGCCGTTCCTCGGCTTACCTCCCAAAGAGAGATTTGCCAGCTCAGGGCCAGTGTTGTGGGGAGGAAATACTGAAACAAGCAGCCCCGTCAAACAACAATGTGAAGAAGGGGCTCTTGCAGGTGCAAGCTCTTCTGTTTCTCACTCTCTATGGGGCACTATGATCTTGTTTTGCTTGAGACTCTAAAGACTCCAAAGTTTGCCCTGTACAGGGCTCCCAGAGAGTAAACAAATTCAAAATGACATGCCCTGCATCCTTAGGGGTCATACCATTATGCGTACCTTTTTGTGCAGAACATTTGTTTATGATGAGATCTTTTATTGATGGCATCATTAGTATCTAAAGAGAGAGGGAAGATTGATTTACTTTGACAGAGCATCAAATATTTTTGTTAGGGTGTAAACACAAATTGTGATCCATGCAGAGAACTGTAGAAAAATTAAAAAGTAAATTTTTGGAAAAAATATATATTAAAAAAAAGCCCTGGAAAAAAAATTGCTTGGAACCAGATCTACTCAAGTTTGAGGTAAGTTTGTAGTTTGAAGCATAAATAATGAATGAAATCATTACCTTAGTTTCTTACTCATCTGGAAAAAAAATAGTTCTGATGATACCATTCTAAAAACAAAATCTGAGTTTATTTCAAACTGTTGCCATCTCGTTATGACAAACATAGGCTCATTGGGGCAGCTACTCATAGGACTTCGGGAGCTTCTAAATTTATCTTTGTATGGATGACAGGATGAGTTTTGTAATATTTACATCGTGATGACAGTTTTTTTACCCTACTATCAGTAGTTTTCGTACTTTGGTTCTCATCCCAAGATGTACATCAGAGAGTCGGTTTTCCTACTTCAGAATCTTTTTCTATCATTTCTAAGCAGTATGGGAGTTAGACGAGGTGGATAGAGGAGGATGTACATCTTTAATGCTGAGATGATAGTATCAGGCAAAAATTATGTACATGAGTTTGTGAGCAATTATATTTGTTGTAAAAACTGTAGGTCCACAATTTTGTTAAATATGAATTTGAAATCTGAATTTCTACATTTGAAACTGGGTTTCGTCCAAAGATATAAAGCTTCAACCAGGCCTATTAATTTTATTTCACAGATTTGCATTAGGCAATATGACTCAAAAAGTTGGACATAACTCAGGAGATCTTGGGCCTAACGCTGTCTCTGCCCTGACTTACTTTTTCTGCCTTGCAGAACCAGGCTGGAGTCTCAAAGCTCAGTTGCCCTGCACAAGTCTATAAATGCACCAAAAATGTCATGGGTCAAATTTACCTTGCTGGAGCAGAGCAACTCTACAGATTACTGTGATTAGTTTTCTTCCTAGGTGTTACAGGAATTAGCTGGGCTACTTCTGGTATTTCTGGGTTGCTCTGTAGTGTGCAGGATAGTTGTCCTTTCAGTCAAACTGTGTAGGAGAAGTACCCAAGACATACAGATATGCAAGCCCCAGTTTCTTTCTGTTAGGACTTGTTGCACTAACTGACTTGAAGGAGTATCCTTTAACATCAGTGCCTGTTTCTCCCATCTGTGAAATGAAGAGAGCTCACACTCTTTTGTAGTTCTGGATTTTGGGGATTTATATGTAATAAATTCCATGTAAATAATTACCTTAGTGTGAATGAATGATTTAACCTACTGTGGAATACTATATTTTTGTTTTTTTAAAAATAAAAGCACTTCTTTTTTAGACATGTTGAGGCAGTTGTTTGGGTTGTGAAAGAAAGCGCTGTCTTCAAAGCTGGATTAATGGCCCTTGGGGCTACACAGAGAAGGTGGTGGAGAGGCGACAGGGGGTATATGCCAAGATTGAGAAAAATATACATTTAAACTGTGCTGAAAATGCCTGAATTGGTGTTTTCATTTATTCTGCCAAGATTCTTTCCTGATTTAATGAGCATGTCTGACTCGTACTGACTTGAATTGTCCATGAGCAGAAGCCATCACATTATTTTCACCACATCTGAGTCACATATCTTTTGTACAGCGAGAGTAAGAGTTGCTTGTTGTTTTGGGACGGTGCTCTTTGGGAAAGTGAGCACATTTAGCAGGTTTTGCTCATGATGAAGCTTTCTGGTGGTTACTTTTCCTTTGGGAACGAGGGCAGGTCTTCTATTCACAGGGAGATATTCCAACCAAGTCCATCTGTTGACCTCACCGTAGCATTACCTGTTCTCTCTGCAAGTGAAATCCTGTGAATTACTGATTTGCTCTGCAATGGCCTTGACACCTCTTGGGCCAATGAGAGGTGAGGGTATGTAGTACCAGTCAAAAGAGCCTCAGCACATTGCAGTATCAACACATCTGGGCATATTGGATCATAGATTTAATTTCTTTGTGAGCTGCCAGTTGAACCTTGTCACAGCAATTTTTCCTCAAATTTTGTATTAAATAGCATGTATCTTAGCTTCTTGTCTCCCTGTGAAACAGTAACATGGAAAAATGTTCAGGATCAATCTTGTACTTAACGAAAATGACCTGGCAATATTCATTTGCCAGATCATTCTCATCTATTTCAAAACAAAACCAAACAAAAATTCCCACCAGTGAAACACTTAGTCTGAGTTTATCCCTGGGGAGATGATGAGAAAAAAACAACACGTGACAGTTGTTAATCACATTGTGTAATATATTACTGTAAGGCGCTCAGACACTGCAGCGAAGGGCATAGTATTCAGACTAGAATAGAGTGACTTTGATCTGAGGTTCATTTTGGGTTATGCTGTGGAAAAAAAAAATCAACAAACCCCAAACAAACCTTGTTCTGTTACAAAGATAAAAATGACTAAAACCTTCACAGTGAACTTTATGAACAGGTATCTCAGTAGATGCTAGGAACATGCAAAACCTGAGTAGCAGGGGTTATAAGCACATCAGTAGTGTGATTATGTGCAAGAGTTAAAAGCAAACTAATAATTTGAAAATTCCACAATATTTTATTACACATTCGTTATTATTTATTGTATATAATAAACTAGTTTTACTATTAATTCACTAACTTTTCTTCACTGTTTGCAATTAGAACAAAAATTCACATGCAGTCAGTCTACCAGTGCCCAATGTAAGCCTTCAGTAACAGAATCTGAGAGTGACAGAGGATGTCAGCGGGAAGGCATCTCTGGTCATCTAATCCCACCTCCTGCTCAGAGCAGGTCCAGTTAGAGCAAGATGCTCAGAGGCTTGTTGGGTTTTTCATCTCTCCAAGGGTGGAGAGTTGCCAGCCTCTCTGGGCTCCTGCTCCAGTGTCTGACCACCCTTTTGGTAAAAAGTTGTTTTCTTTTATCTTGTCTGAATTTCCCATGTTGCAGCTTGTGCCCACTGCCTCTTATCCGAACCACAAGCACCTCTGAGGAGAGCCTGGCTCTGTCTTCCCCACACCCTCTGTCCTGGTTTCGGCAGGGATAGAGTTAATTTCCTTCCTAGTAGCTGGTACAGTGCTGTGTTTTGGATTTAGGATGAGAACAAAGTTGATAACACACCGATGTTTTAGTTGTTGCTAGGTAATGCTTACACTAGTCAAAGACTTTTTAGTTTCCCATGCTCTACTGACTGAGAAGGCTGGAGGTGCACAAGAAGCTGAGAGGGGTTCAGTACAGTACCATTAGGTTCAGTACAGACCACTGATCTTTTACTGAATTTTGTTTGGAGCCAAATCACCTGTTGATTGGTCCCTTTGTTTAAAAGACACTGACTTTTCCAGTTTCTGCCCATATAACACAACTTTCTGCATTCTCTTATTTATCTCTCTACCACGAAGCACTTTTGGTAAGGGAATTATGAAGCCTGTAGAAAAACTAGCCCTGAGAAATGAATGATATACACCATCTTCCAAAGCAGTCTGCATGATACTCTGGAGCACATTGATTAGGATTCTACTTCTAAATCACTGTCATTTTAATTGTTCTAATATAAGTGCAATTGTCGTGTGAGCAATACACTCCAATTAAGCGATGGGTGCTTCACAAAGCAATGTTATTCTAACAAACTACTGATTGGGCTAGCATTTTCCAAAAACCAGTATTGTTTTAGATGTTGCATATGCTCATGGGCAATATGGAAAAAAGAGACTGAGTATGTCACAGGAAGAGATATGTACCACTGAAAAGGAAATAAACGTGGGGCGAAATCATGCAAAACCATGTTATGTTTTATAACATCTCATATCCTTAAAATACCAGACACTTTCTTTGGAAATTTTATATCGATTGATTGCGAATATTACTCTTTTTTTCCCCCTGTTATTGTGGCTACCAAAGCACTCTTGAACTTGAGATTCATTTGTGATCAGAGTTTTGGAAGATTAAGTCCAGCAACACCTTTTGAGACTGTGCTGTACACTGAAGGAGGTGTGCAGCAGGGCACAATCCTGCCCTGGCAGGGGGTATTCACAAGATTACGTAAGAACCAGGACTTTCACCTTTCATTTCTCTAATTCTTGGGTGCTCAAAGGTGGAAAAATATGCAGAGATACGAGTCTGTGGCAGATGACCATCAGTTATAAGCCCTCGCCTTGTTCTTTGCCGGTGCTGTGGTGGGAGATAGATGGCAGTGCAAAGCGAAATGAAGAAACATAATTTCTCAGTGCTTTCATTTGATCTGCTTCCTTTCTCACATCTCTGTGTGTGGGTCGAGGGGGAGGGGAAGGAGGGTGAGGAGGGGAGGACGAGGGTGGGAGTTTCCTTCATGCTTCAGTAGTGGTGCTGAATGTGAAGGAAACAATAGTTGGTCTGATTCCAGGCATTCACTTGGGCAAGGGCTGTTTGAGGAGTGAGCGCAGGCCTGCAATTCTCACAGGTACCATTGCCAGTGGCTGGGTTACCTGTGGGATATACGGGAACAAATAGAAAAGTAGTATGCAGTTCGGGCTCTGCCCTAAATTTCATCCTCTGAGTTTTTTAGAATATAGATTTTTTTACCTCTGGACCAAGCGCTTATTTTTAAAATAAAGCTTAACTCTCAGCTGTCAAGATGACACTTTCTCTTCTTAAATGATAGTCTTCGTTTGATCTGGGGGTACTGAATGTGCATGTTGCTTTCATGTGCTCATGGGCAACATGGAAAAAAAAGACTGAGTATGTCACAGGAAGAGATACGTACCACTGAAAGGGAAATAAACGTGAGGTGAAATAATGCAAAACCATGTTATGTTTTATAACATCTCAAAATAGTTTGAAGTTACTGCAATTTACATTATGCCTTATCTACTGAGGGAAAACTTTTATGGTGAAAGGGGTTTTAATAGTGCTATGACTAGACTACATGATTTACTATGGCTTAGATATGAACACAACAGTCTAGATATTGTCAAATCTTATTTGGACTACCCAGACTGTCTCTCACCTGCAGAATGGGCTCAGATAGCTAATAATGAGCTTCTTGTTGAGATTCCGAGAGTTTCTTCCTTCTGATAACAGCAATATAAAATTAGTCTTCTCCTCATGTATTTTGCTACCTTTGGCTCTAGCTGGCATTGTGATTTACTGAAAATGAGAGCAAAATTCTACCTGAACTTCATTTGAACTCTTACAGGTTTCATTTGGGCTAAGTACAAAGGCAAGTCAGACAAAAGTTATTTAAGGCTCGATTGTTTGTTCTAGACACAGACCAGAAATAAGGGATGGAAAAGAGCTGCACCGTGTTAGCAGGTGGCCGACGAGGAGAGACACTGCCGCTTAGAGGTCCCGCCTTTGTAGAGACTGCTTTTCGCTGCTTACATCCCTTCATGGTCTCCTCATGTCTTGGTTCAATTCTGCTGACCAGCTTGGCCCTTCTGAATGTCAAAGCATTCGGGAGGTTTGGTGGGACAGTTCCTCTGTCATCTGAGCTGTAAAGACTACAGTTTTGTGCTAGTCTAATGCAGGAAGCCCAAAGGTGTCAAGGTAGAAAAGAAAGCGATTTCTGTTCTTCCCTCCCAGCTTCTTCTACCCATCGTGTGACTCTGAATGATGAGGAATCCTGTCCTTTATTTTTAGTGTTTTTTTAAAAGAGGGCCTTTCTTTTTCTTTCCCCCTCTTCTCCCTACTTTTTATTATTAATAGAATATGTGTGTTTGAGGAGGAAAAGGAGGCGAGAGAAGGGATGTGGGCAGGAGCGTGTGTGATACAAAAAGCTAGCTCTAAGATAGCTATCTCTTTGGGAGGGGCTTCTGAATTAAAAAAAAAACATGCAAAATAAGGCCTTTGTTTTTCTTGGGGATTTTTGTATTATTTGAGATGAATATTTTGGCTCCATTCAGGCAGGATAGTTTGTGTCTGTGTACATACACAGAGAGACATCAGGAGAGCACATTACATAGCAGCGCAGGGACCATGCCCAGCCACGCTGCCTGCTTGCACGAGGCAGCGGATTCTTCAGCTCCCACATCACTCCCAGCTTAGTCAGACATACCCTGCAGACAGCAGACTACATAATGTGTTGCTGTTGTTTTGATTTCAAGGCTCTGGGGCCTAGCTGTCAGCTGGCTTGTACTATAACGGGACAAACAGCAAACGCAGCTAATGCAAATAGGATGCCGGAAATAAAGGAAATATATGTATTTTTAAGGATATGGATGATGGGGGAGGAATTGCTGATATGACTGTGAACTGTTGTGACATATTTAGAACCTTGGAGTAAAACTCCAGTTCCACTGAAGTCAATAAAAATATTGCCATTGAATTCACTGGAAACATTTTTTCTGTCCTGTCAAAGCAAAGTAATAGTTGAAAATATACATCCACAACACTTTCACATCTGTGTCTCCAGGGAAGAAATGACACTGTACTTCCATAATGCCTACGCACAGACATACATCTTTCTAAAGATGCTGTCACGAACCCTGAAAACCCTGCCTTTTTTCTTCTTTTCTCAGCTTCCAGGTCAAGGCTTGGGTCAGGTCATAGGTGTTACCACTGGGGAGGAGGAAGGAAACATGTTCTACTCACTCCAATCCAAGCAAGTTTTTCTGTTTTTTTTCTGTAGGGGTGGTGTGGTTTGGGGTTGGGTTTTGTTTTGTTTCGGTTTTGGTATGAGTTATGTTCTCCCTTCTATTTTAAAAACAAAACAAAGTGCATATAAGTCACATACATAGCCACCTTCAGGTTTACTTGTGCAAGATTCCCCAAACCTCTCTGCAGCAAAAGCAAGGCAATAGTATTACAAGTGAGCAGAAAGCATTTTTGTTCTTTCTAAAGCACCTGAGTTCTTTGGATCTGTCCAAAGCAGGCACTAGGGACTGGTGTGTTTCATACCAATATCAAATTGTTTTTCGTATCAGTCAGTTGGATGAGGCGCTCCACTCTAGCTTTGTCTCCTGTGGTGTCTTCTTGGGAAATATTAACTGAACTGACTTTGTCATTTTTCCATGGCTGCTCTCTCTGCAGGATGTGCCCTGTGCCAGATGGTTGACTTGAATGAATTCACTTTACATAGTTAAGAATCACTTTCTTTTATTATTCATGACTTGTTTCTTCCATCTCTCATGTTTCTCAATTTTCTCTCTGCTTCATAGATGGATAGTCATGCCAGATTGAGATGAGGCTGTTATTTCATCTTATATTAGGAAGCCATGTTGGGGCAAAAAGCGTGTCAGAAGGACAGAAGGCATTTTCTCAGATTCCAGCTATTTTAACTTCCAATGTCCATGTTGCAAGAAGATGTAGAGAGCTGTAGTTTATAAAGTAACCATGCTGTCATTTTTAGGCTGTCTCTAAGTTTTTTGCCTGCAATAAGTGAATAAATAAATAGGAAATTTAAAATAAACTGCATGGGAAGTTAAAGTATCTGTAATTTTTCAGTTAAACAATTGAGTTGTGTAGAAATACTCTCATTATAAATGAAAATCAAAATGACTCAGTGTCCTTCAAGATACAGCACCTACATGGCTTAGAAAGATCAATAACTGTGTGTAAAGCTGGCCTGATGAAAAGATTATGCACTCAGTTGCACACACAGTGCAACTAGGTAGTAAAAATCAGGCTCTGAAGTATTTGTTAAAAACAGATCTAACTCCATTGATGTCAAGTGTGCTGATTTTCTTTGGATAGGGATCTATTGCTTTAAGTTTATATTCAATATAAACATCATATGCAATAATAAATCTTAGAAGCACATGCTTAGATTGTTTATTTGATTTATTATTTCATTTAGTGTAATGCTATTCCATTTCATTCCAGTCTTGTATTTCTAGTTCCTCTGTAACAACCTTGTAAAAGTGACAGGGAGGCTCAGATCTTTGCCCAGCAAACAATATATATTATTTGCTACATGAAAGTGGTGCACAACTCTCTTAAATGTTCCCTAGCAGACTCCTATTGCATTCCACAATGTGCCTGCACTTGAACTACCTCCATTCATATCAGAGTCTTTTTATCCCAGCACACATTGAGCAAGCTGCTCTGAAGCTTAATTCTCCTGACCCTTCAGTGCAGTCGGATATTGTCACCTAATCCCCTTTTTTTCCTTCTGTCCCATGTGTGGTTTTGACTTCTTTCTCTTCTCAATTCCTTTTTCCTCTTCCCTTTTTCTTTCTTTCTTATTCTATAAGCCTCTCTCCAGGCTCCACATTCCAGAATTCATCCTTGCATTAGGGCTGCAATACAATGCTCTCCCAGTGTTAAAGGATTAGACGTTAAGGAGACTGTGGCAACTCCAGCCTTACTATATGCACAGGGGGAACATAAGGGGATGGAGGAGTGCTTGCTAAAGAGTAAGGAGACTGGGAAACAAGGGGGGGAAAATGGCATCTTAGCAAAACCCGAGTGGACGGCAAAGAGATTTGTGTGAGGAATAGTAGTTGTTTCTGCCCAGTTTAATACTCTTAAGTTGTCACTGGAAGACAGTAAACCAGTTGGAAAGCAAAGCAGCGTTACACATTACACAGTGATTGCTACATTAAATGCAGTTTTTATTTTAACATCCATTTCTGAGATATGGCCAGTTTGGAGCACTCATATGCCATTCCTATATATGTGATGAAAGTGTTATCCGAAGTGCCAATGTTAATCCATATTGCACAGATTTTTTTTCATAGATAATTGTACCTCTGACTACCAGATTTCCAAAGTTCATACTACTCCCAGAGAAGGAGTCTGGTGTCTTAGCTTCCAAATATTTCCTGCAGGTTAGTTTTCATTTGTTTTCATATTCCTGAAGGGAGTGGTCTTTGCTAAATGTCTCCTCCACTTGCATTATTGGATTGGAAACAAGTATATTACTTTTCAGTATACACAGGTTCATAACAGTGTAGAAAAATGTATTTTGAAGAAATTAAGGTTAATTCCTTTCTTTGCCACCACTCTGCCCCTGCAAAAGTAATTCTCTAAAAGTAAATTTAAGAATATAATCATGCTTTGTTTAAATTAATTAAAAATCTCCAGAAGATATTTAAGAATTAAATCCTTGAAACAGGTTTTTTTTGAAGCATGCTAAACAGATCCTGTAGTGGAGCAGTAATTGTCTGTTAGAATCTGTAGCATGACTCACAAAACCATATAGAAGGGTTCTTGTTTTCCATCAAGGTTGTTTTGCTTACTTGTTGATAGGGTGGGAAAACTAAATTGAAGAAGTAAGTTTTGCATTTTGCATTGGAGGCGGTGAAGTTCGTGGTCATCCTAATCTATTACGGAAGTGAGTTCTACAGTCGTGGGCCAGCTGCCGAAAAAGTTTTGTCACCCAGACTCATGAGTATCACCCTTGTGGCTGACAGTTTCATTGTTCCTGAGGAACGTAAGTGTCATGGAAGGTCATGGTTGCATTATTATTATTCAGCTACATTTGAATAAATGTACTTGGCTCTATAAAGAATGCTACAGGCCTACTTACCCTGCTGTACCCCACAGGCATGCGGTGAGGCTTAAAGATTGTAAAGTGCTTTGAGTTCCTTGGAAAAAAGGCACTATATGAATGCAACAGATTCCCATTTGTTCATATAGCATCTGGTTCCACATCACTGATGTTATGATATACAGGATCAGACCCAGAGTGCTGTACATGTGTTTGATTATTCACAAACATAAACGGAGATATGGCCTCAACCCCAAGGTCTTTACAGTGTAAAGAACTGACCTGGCAGCCTACCAAACACACCTTCTGTAAGGCACTGAGCAGCTTTTTTTGCTCATCAGCTTGCAAGTTTTGAGTTAGAAATACACCGAGCAGTTAAGGATAAGGATTGAGATTTGGACCAGACAGGAAAAAGAGCACAGACTGAGTATCGGGAAGATGAGCAAAATCAGTGCTACAGGAAGAAAGATTCAAATCTTGAAATTAGGGTTGTTTTGAGTGCAGAAGTTATGTTTTACACTTGGGCGCATCTGCGTACTTGCATGCTTTGTGTTTTCTCATGGAAATACATAATGAGATTTTGATGAGAATAGAATGAACAAAAACCAGAGTAGTAGCAGTAAGACAGAGAGCATCATTTTAATAACGAACAAGTACTAGATGAAGTCAGTAATTCTGTTGGCTAGATTCTCACCCTGCACCAACTGGCCCGTATCAAGGAAGATCAGTCGTTTCTGGTGTTTTATTCTAGCTGTAGATTTTTAAATATTTTTATTTTACAAAAAGAAAGCAAAACTCAGACACAAGAAAGACATTCATGCCATTTACATGTGGAGATTCTTGTGTCAGCAGGGTGCAGTTTGCTGCCTACATGCATTAAGAGCAGGCCATGACATTCTCTGAAGCATAGACTCTGCAGTGGTTTTCGGGCTTTCATCTCCAAAGTTCCCCAGGACCAACGTAAATGGAAAGTGGGTAAAATGTGGAATTAATATTAAAATAGCACACTCCTCCCTGCAATGAAATTCAAGGCTCCTCTTTTGCACGTAAAGCTTCTGTTCTTCATGGTTAATAAAAGAAAGTAAAGTGTTAGGTCTGTTGATAGGGTTCACAAAAACTGTAAGAGCATAGACACTATGTAATAATTAGCCCAAAAGAAAACGCTCAGAATGACACTATAATTTTCCCCACCTGTTCCCCAAACTGTCAAAAGGAAACACGTCTCTTATTTCACTCTGAATAAGATGTAGTATGTTTGTGGTTTGGGAGATGATGGCTTGATTCTCTGTCAGTTGAAACAGCTGGCTGCGGTGATGTGAACTGAAGCCAGGACTGAGAGATCCATGTACCTGCCTTGGTTTTAAGTGTTTGGTCTTAGAGAGAGAAATCTTTGCTTGCTGCAGTTGAATATTCACCAGTTGAATAGGCCAGGACATGAGTTTGAGTGTCTTTTAATATAACTTTGAAATGGCAAATGTGAAAAAAGGATGCAGCTAATGAAAACTTCAGAGAGATAAGGAATAGAGGAATGAACAGGTTGAAGGTTTTTAAGAAAAGCTTATGTGATTATTCAGATGTTCCTCACACGTGTTGTTCCAAACTGTTACTGAAGAATGTAATAAACTTGCTGTGTGTAGATTTTTTTTCTTGCTGCAAAAATCCGTTGCCCAGTCTCATCTCCCATTTCTCTCTCACAGCTGGGAACCCCGTAACCCTGTATCAAACACGTAAAATCATTCCACATCCTCCTATCTGCCTTCCCTACCTAACTCTCATATCTCTTTGTTCTCCTTTACCTGCTTTCTGTCCTAAATCCACTCCTGCAAAAACATTCCCCAACTTTGCAGACCGGTAATGTTGGGTTAAACTGTTGGTGCAGTTTGTCTCAGGAAGAAGTAAGCTGCTGATGGTGGCGGGAAGCATGCCCAGGCCGACGTAGTGCCTGGGAGAGGCTGTCAGGGGTGGAGAAACTGGAATCTCCTTAGGCCTCCCCTTGTCCGAGGCTGCCATGAAGCCCTGCTTGGGATCAGTCGTGCCACAAAAAGAGCTATCTGGTTGCATTTTGACAGTCGCTTCTTGTACTTTCTGGAAAACCAAAGTTGAATGGTTTTGTGAAAACAGAAGTGGAAGGTGAATGACTGGGCAATAAAGGCTAAATTCTGGTTCAGTTTAAATCTTCTACATACCGCTTCCATATTTTCCCAGTTTTTCCAGGCTGTTAAAATTTTAGGAAAAAAAAAATTAAGCTAGAAAAAGAAGAAAGTGTCTGTAGTCTTTGCTTTGTGCAAATCCTAACCATTCTTGAAAGATCTATTCCTACATTAAAAAAATCCAACAAGCCTTTAGTCCCCATTCCAGTTCATGACTTATTCTTTTTACTGTATCTCCCCAAAAGAGAAGAAAAAGGAAAAAAAAAAGAAGAAGAACCAGATTGAGAACTACTCCCAGATGATAATAAACTGACTCAAAAAAGTTGAGAACAAGCTGGATCAGCCCTCTAACAGATGGGCGTCTTTACTGCTTTACTCTTAAGAGACGCTGGTAAATCATTTGGCATTATTGAAGATACCAACCACAAAAAGGATCTGTAAAAATATATATTTCCAACTTTTCATCATCTGTGATTCTGTAGTTGTTAGTGGTCCATGAGTCACTGCTCATATTTAAATGTAATACATTCATTTGGATAGGTGCATAACAGAGCAATCTTCAAGAATTAAATAATTGCCACCCATAAAAAAAAAAAAAAAAAAAAAAAAAAAAAAAAAAAA
>NW_008794281.1:823732-867393 GCF_000699145.1 Aptenodytes forsteri
AAAAAAAAAGGTGGTTTCATATGCTGACATATGTAATCGAAACCTTTTTTACTTGAAGCAGATCTTTTAAGCTGTAATCATAGATACAAAGTATCTATGTAGATATATCAGGTCTGTCTGATATATCTGATATATATCTGTCTGATATATAAAGGTAGATATATCAGGTCTGTCTCAGCCTTATGTTAGTCTGGCTTTATTCAAGTGCAACTCAGTTGAAAAATCTGGAGTTGCACCAGCATAAAATTGAGCATTTTGCCCACCAATACAGCTTTCTATTGCCTCATGTCCTCCTTAGTCATTTACACCGCACAAGGAAGATGCACAGAATTATGTATCTGATTTTGATTGTGGGATTTCAGTAGACGTTTGTGGTACGTTAAAAGACTACACAGCATGGTAGGCAACAGAGAAGCTGTCCCACTGTCTTTGTCAAATGCTTTAGCTGATGGAGTGTAATTTGTTGTCTAAGAATGGTAAGTTTTTACTAATGGTGATGGACTAGGATTTCTTAGTGCAGTCAAGGTACTTTCCAATAAGTGACCCTTCTTGGTCAGCATCTGGAATTCAGGATTGAGACAGGTTTTAGGACAGCTGTGGAAATAAGTATTACCAAGACATTAGAAAACACAATATTATCATATCTTGCTTTGTGATTTTTGGAAGTAGAAGTTAATAGGCAGGAGACATCATTTTATATAATAATTCCGGTCCAAATTCTGATGAGTAACATTTTACGTGCTTTCAGCAAACAGAGGAGGAGTAGGTTCCCGCAAAACTTTGCATCTCCCAGTTTCTTTACATATGCATGCCATCTGTACCTTCCATCAACAGTGCTCCCAAGAAAATGGGCAGAATGGCATTTCAGTGGCTTTCTTCCTGCAAATGTTCAAAGTAAATTATCAAACCTCAAAAAAAATGCAGCTGAAAAACAAATGAGATGACTACAAAGTCAGAAGTTGATTCAACATTTCCTATTTATGCACACAAAAATGACAGCTTAATACACTTTTTCCCAAAAGAGGCAAGGGTTTAGTGTGTAGTATCCCCCTAACCACTCAGCACTCTCCAAGCATAAACTCAGTAAAGCTTATATAAACTAACTGCAGAACCTCACAGCTGCTGCAAAATTTTGTGGGCCGAACTCATTTGGTTTAAGTGGAACAAAAACCATGAAGGTCAAAATAGGGGCTCAGATTGACCCTTCCTTTTTCCAGATAATGTATGAGGCCTTTCTATCTGCCTGATGTACTTTAAGTCTACATAATGAAAATGCGGTCCACATCGCTACAAAGTTAAGTAGAATATAAACAGAGAAACATGCCATTTTATCACTGAAGTGAAAATGTATGGGTGAATAACTGTTTTGAGTTACTTCTAAGCTGTGAGATTCCTGGCTGTTTCTTTTAGTCTGAGCTGGAGTTGTCAGCAGGTTGTCTTATTGTTCCTTTTACTATTTAACTTGAGAGACTTCATCTAAAATGCAGCGCTGGTGTGTGTGCCTAAGCTAGACAAATAAATATCAATCATCTCCCAGATGGTGATAATATGCCCCATGGGAATGGAGCATAGACTTGCTTTGACACTTCTGCCTGTGTGTCCGTACATACATGCATTGCATTTCTGAGCTCTCCAACAATCCAGCATCCTTTGCTCATCTCAAGTTGTGCACTCAATTACACTTCTGCTGGTGTTACTGCTTGTGTATTTCTTGAATATAGTCCATTGTTTGGTCCTTTTATGTCTGGATGACTTCCTCCTCAGGGCCAGGTCTTTCAGATTTTGGCGCTTGCTGGTTTATTTTATTCTACTTATTGCAGCTTTTACGCATCTGGTTTTGAGTGTGTAATCCAGAACGCTGCATTAGGCATCTCTGCTCCTCATAAAATCAATGAGGAAAGTGAACTGCCTCAGACTGGGCCTCGTGGTAGTGAGTGCCCTGAGCAGAGAGGCTCCTTTGCTGGTCAGTACGAAATGACTTCAATTCTACAGCTCCTTCTCCTGGGCTTAAGTGCCTAACTGTGAGCTGCAGCGAGGTATTTCCCTGAAACCTTTCCTGGAATAAGGTACTTATGTCATTTTCTTGGAAACCATCATGGAGATCACTCCTTTCTTTTAAAGTATAGCCAAGAAAGTACTGCCAAACCCTTTTATGCAGTATTCACAACCCTAGAATATGAATAGCCCGTTCCCTGTTCTCTTGGCTGTGTTTCAGGCCCATATGGCCCAAGTGCCCTGAGGATCCCCTAACCACTAAACCATACTTGGAGCAGGGAGCACTTTTTGTCTCTCCTGTTGAAGCCATTCTACTTTGTAGAAAAGCCTTATGAATTTGCTGGACTAGAGAGGCTAAGAAAAGGTGTACTAATGACGAATTAGAGTCCTCGGTTGGCAACTGTGGAGAGGACCTGGGTTCTAGTTCCTGCATTCCTGCACTGGTGACTGTTCCCACAGTTTATAATGAGCAGTTGTTGGATGAGAAGTCACTGAACATAAGCAGATGATAGGCCTCTTTTCTCTTAGACAATGTCCTAATCCTGGATAGGAGATTCTGTCTCCATTTTTTGGCCTCATGAGATGGTCCCAATAGGAAAGTCAAGAGTTTATCCCTTCCTTCCTGACACACAAAGCTTGGTAGGTAGCCCCCACGGTAAGAAAGGTCGTGAAAGAGCTCATCTTTTACCTGCTTTTGTGAATTTCTGTCCTTGTGCTTGGTAAGTTTGAGCCTTGAGATCTGTTTCTACAAAAGGAGGCAACCTCAGATATGGGGCAGAGAACATGTTTTCCTCTTGCTTTCTGTATCACCATTCACTGGGTTGCAAGGGCAAAGCACTTCTGACAGCATGCAGCCACCCTTCATTTCCGCACCCAGCAGACGTTGGAGCATAGAGATTGCTTAGACGCTTTGCATAATGGACTTTTCTAGGAATGGTGCCTATGCTCATCTTATGGTGGTTTAGCTGTCATTGGTGTGGCAAGTTTGGGAATTGTTTGTATCACTGTACCACATAACTCCTTCAGTTATTCTCCTCTAACTTTCTGATGAAACTCCAAGCATTTCCATAAAAGGATTATTTATAATTATAGTTCATAAATATGAACCAAAAATCAAACACAAAAGTTTGTGAGACAAATGAGCATAGATAAGCCACGAGATTTTTTCTTTCATTTTATTTTCTGAGAATATAAGGCTGGGAGCAATATATGCCTCAGTAGTCTGGGCAGGGTATCAGCTGATCATTGTTTGTATGTGATACTTGAATACATAGGCAGGAACATGCCTAGAAAATTCGCTGATGCACCCAATGCATGGATGTGTCTAGTACTTAAAGATTAGTGTCTAAGATACCCTTTTGCCATAAGGAGGAAGGTAGTAATTATTTTTCTCTGTTTTCAATAAAATTCAGGCTTTCAGAGTATACAAAAAGAAACGTATTTTTCCCAGTTGTTATGAGTGATTATGAACAGTATTTCCCATTCTCTAGATCATTCAACCATCCTGCATTTATGCGGGGAAATGGAAGAGGAAGATTAGTCAGTGAATATAAGATACTCAGTCAACAGAACTTGAGTTTTGTATCTATGTTAGTAGGTCTGCTACTAGCTACCAGATTTCTTTTTCTACTGTATTTTCTCAGTTAGAGGAAACAAAATAGTATGTTAGCTAATGATTATTTTAAGAGAAAACCAAAGCTAGTTGATTATTAATACTAAAACAAGCAGCACTGCTTTTTAATTTCCATTGATGGGTTCATCCTTCAATGCATATAATTGGCATAGCTCAACAGTGGAGCTGTCCGAATTTCCATCAGCTGAGGACGTGGTTTATCATACATTATCAAGTAATGTATGACTTGCATTATAATTACAACTTTAAATCAATAGAGACAACAGCCATTTTTTTCAGTTTGCCATGCAACATGAGTACAAAATATGAACTGAGCTCTGCTACAGAGCACATGGTACCTGCAAAGAAAATAAAAGGGGTGGCAGGGAACTGCACTCAGAAAGAGATTGCAAGTAATAAAACTGGTGTGGTAAAGTAAAGCACAAGCAGAAAACAAATTTGCTTTGAAGTTTCTACTGAAACATCTTCTCCTGGAATAAGGAAAATGATATCTAGCTAACATAGAAAAGAATAGAAAAGCATTAAAAAGTTGTTGGGTTTTTTATTATTATTATTTTGGGGAGCATTGATGGTTTTTAGTTACTTTGGCTTTGCATTTCTTTTGCTCTAGTAGGTGAAAGGTAGAATAGATCCCTCAGGATAGATTGCATTTACTCTGCTATTTTAGAGCAACTAAGTTATTCTGAATCTAGTGGAAACTGGCAAAGTGAGCATGGGAGGAAACTCCTGAAAGCGTAATAACCTGGTAGATGAAGCTGGTAATTGAGTTTCATGTAAAAACAGTTGATGTTTTTACTGGCACAATGTACTTGTATCCATCATGCAAGGGCTACTGAGCAAGGTAGTACGCAAGACCTATCTAGATGTTATACAAATGGCTCTGATTCATAAGGAGGGCTGGCTTGGAGAGGGACATGAGTAGGGGTTCAGGTCCCCAGCGACTTATTCTCTTTCCCTTCCCAGGGTTCTCAGCCTGCTTTGGGAGGCAGCAGTTGAATGACGGCAGGTAGCAGCCCATTGTATGCTGTGGATACTCATGCCGGGTGTAACTAGTGAGAGTTCAGGGACCCTCTGTGGACAGCTGAGTTGTTCCCTCAGCAAGTTAATGATGCCATCTTGGCAGTGTTTCCCATCACCTACCAAGGAGTACAGCCATTCTGCTTTTCCTCCTTACACTTCTCCTGGTTGTATCTCCAAGAGTACATTAATCCTTTCTGCCTCAGCATTTCAGACTTGCCTGTGGAGTGACCTGCACCTTGAAGTTCTAACTCCTCAGCAGCACTGCTTTCCACATTATAGGTCACCAGTTTTTACCTCTGTCTATTATTTTTTCATATACATGTAACATTTTATTTGGCCAAATGGGCCACGCTTAGCCCTGCTCAAGATTTTTCAGTCCAAATGTTCTGTTCTTACCTTCACTTATTCTGCTAGTCTTTGTTGGAGATACAAGGTGACTGGGTTTGTTTTGTTTTGTTTTGTTTTGACAAATGTTAAAAATTATTTCAAAACATTGATAAAAACACTGAAAAGGTTTGGCGATGGGGGAATCCCCTAAAATGCCATCAGGTCAATTGTCATTCCCCATTGATGGATTAAAAAAACGAACTACTCAGCCCATTCTTAATGCTTTTAGCATGTGCTTAATTGTCACTGTGTGACACTGTTTTCAACCACAGTGCCGTACTGTATATTACATCTACAGAATTACTAGTAATCTCCATTGAGAATGAATCAGGTTTGTCTGACATGACCTATTTCCTGTTAAACACATTGAATGACATGAATTCTTTTTCCTTTTTTTTATTTCCTTAGTTGACTCCTGCATCAACTGATTCATTATTTCACCCAAGACTGAGGTCAACCTTACTGACCTGGTGCTGCCTGTGTCATCCTGCCTGCCCTTTTTGAATATAGCACTCTTGTATTTCATGGGAATCTTCCTGGTCTTCCAAGATACATTAAAAAACACGCCAGGGATTTTCTTCAGACAGGTCTTTAGGATTGTTTGGGGCCAAATCTATGGGCTGCCAGGTTTAAAGTACTTATCAGTAATTGATGCTCTTTATCATCCTCTACAGTTACTAAGAGACTGGGAAGTACTTTATCATCCTCAAGTGAAAAAAGTACTTTATCCTTTTTTATTCAAATATAGGATAGGAATATTTACTGAATGTTTATCTCATCTGCAAAAAGCTTTAACCATTGGAAGCTTTCTCAGATTCTTAAATACTTCAGAAATTATCATCATCTTAGTACATATGTCTCAGGTATAGAAATGTCTCTGATGCTTTTAGCTTCCCTTTTTCTCTTACATCTTCTTTGCTTTTTATATATGTGTTGATTGTTTTCTAGTCTCCACTGTCTCTATTTCATTCCCTGTAAAGCAACATTATACATGTGCAAAAAGAAACTGTATATATATATATATATTTAAGTAAGGTCTCCTTGGTCCATTTTAAGGTTGCCTTGAAATACCCAAAATCTTTAAATTTTGCTGAAGGAACACAAAAATTTGAAAGCTTTTGATCCACAGCAGTTACTGTGGATCATTGAAGAGTGAAGAATAAGTCTACCACACTGAACATGAGTGGAAGGCATGAAGGATATGAGAAGGAAAGGTAACACTGTCGCTTGCCTGTAAGAGAACCATGGTTGCTCCAGCTCGGTGATTTTGGAGTAAGTCGCTTAGATTTTGCTTGGAGAGTGAGACTGCTACTGTTTCATTTATCTGCTTCATTAAGTTTAGACTATATTTGTCTCTGTTTGCTTTTCTACTTGTGCTTGGAGTGTGTCTATCTGTGCTCTGTTTCACAGAGCCTGGAGTTTATTTGCCTGAGTTTGCTTTCCACTGCCTTTGGACTGTGTTTGCACTGAGCTCTGTTTCATTCAGTCTGGACTTTATGGGCCCAAGTTTGTTCCACAGCATTTGGACTATGTTTGTTTTGCTTTCCAGAGCCTGAGAATGTGGCTGTATATGGCTTGCCACTGCCTAGCAGAGTGTCTCTGTCTATATTGTGGTTAGCCTGAGTGTACTCTTGGGCTAGCTTGGCCTTCGCTCACCTGTCTGTTAGCATCTGCCTTGCCCTGTGCCTTGCTTCTGGATTCAGCTAGTTTACAGTAAGGGGGAATCTGAGGTAAACTGAGAGCGGTTTAAACTCTGGGTGGATTGTCAAGATCTGGGTAACCTATTTGCTGCTTCCCAAATACCAGCATGGAAATCCTGCCAAAATGCATTGTAGCCTTGCAGACACGTAGAAATGCATTTCAACACATTGTTAATTTTTCCAACAGAAATCAATGATTAAAGGTGATGATGAAGAATGTTCTCTGTAAGCCCACTAATATAAATGAAGTTGCTTGACACAAAGTATTACATCAGCGCAAAATTTGTCCCAGGTCTGGTACAGACAAATCAGATTTATGTGAGATCAGAGGGGGAGTGCCTACCAAATTCCTGGTCAAACATGGCCATCCTTAGCTTGCCTTATCTTTAATTAAAATAGAAAAGGAAAAAAATTAACAATATGTCCTTTGATTCGTACTTCTTAAGAATGATGTTAACTGGAAATGCAGATGCTTTCTTATCTCTCCAAGATTATTAGCCTTCTTTTTAATTCTATTATTTCCACTTTGTCTTTTTTCTTTTAATCTAAATCTGGTTTTCTGCATCTTAACTAGTGTGTTGCCTCAGTAATCACCTCTCCATGTCTTCTGGAGATAAGTGTTTTGATACAAGCGCAGATGTACTTTGAGGGTGCTGTCTAGAACAAGTTGCTTCAGGTAACTAGAGACCGTTTCTGACCTACTCAAACAGCTGCTGTTTGCTTTTCACCCAACATGAGCTGGTCCATTGCAGCATACAGTGCTCCACTACATTCATCTTAAGCATTTTGTTGTTTTGTAAGTTATAACCTTATATGATTTTGCTAATGTATGCATTCATGTAAGGCAATTATTTCTAGTGTGTTATCTGTTTTCTACAAAAATTAAACACAACAGCATTTTAAAAGTAAAGGTTGGGTATTAAGTTGGCTGCATATACTCGTGGGACAAGTAGCAGCATCACCCTCCAACCTCTCACCTTCCTCATTTGGGTTTTCCATGACAGGACAATGAAAATCTCAAATACAGTCAATTCCATTTTGAAATACATGGCATATTGAAAAGGAATTGCCTCCCGTGTTGTGGAGAACATCAGTCTCTGCCTGTATATTTAATTTCTTGCAGTGGGCATGACTGTTGAACTTGTGTTAAATACTTAAGCTATTCCTCCTACCCCATAATGAATGGAGTATGTACACAAATTTGAAGCGATTGCAGAAAAGTATACATGCAAAACCCATTTTCTTTCTCACTTGCAGCTGTTTATCCAGCAACAACAGAACTAGAATAAGCCCATAGAATAACTTAAAATAAGGGGAGGGTTGGGTTGGATAAGGTGAATTATGGATGTAGTCAGAGGGACTGACCCAGCAGTAGCACAGAAGGAAAACAGCCAGGCTTCAGAGTCAACCAGCCTTGTGGCAATATTTTTGGAATCACTGAGACTAAAGAAAGACAAGCCTCCAGAAACAGAGAATGTGCCATCTCTGTGGATGTTTAGAAACAATTGGTCCTATCTAGTGGCCAGGGGATGGACTAGTTAAAGCCTGTCTCAACGCAACATTTTTTTGGTCTATAATCACAGAAAGGGATGTGTGATCAGTTTTATTTTAAGTAGCTAACCACATTGGGAAGGCAAACTATTGTGTTGTGACCTTAACATTTGGATTTTGTTGATTTTGAGTAGTTTATGTTTTTACTCCTCAGGGATAAAAGAAAAAATGGCCATAAATGAAAGGGGTTGTGAGTAATATATGGGTTATATAAAATCAGAATGATTTTAATATATTAAAATGCTAAAAATACAAGTAGCAGCTGATAGATCTGAAATGTTCACTGGACTATCTCTAGCAAGGTTTGGTGATCAGCTTTAGATGGCTTGAGTCTGGAAAAATATGGAAAATAAGGAGGACTGCATTGCATCCAGAGGAAAAAAAAATCTGATTTTAGATTTTGAATGTGTTACGTTGGGGTAACAGTTTTTCCTGTTATGGGAAATGGATCATTTAAGGGTAGGTCTTAAGTAGATTTATTATAAGACACAATAAAGTTCCTATAAAAGTAGGTGAATGAGAGGCTCCTCTTTAGAGAAAGGGGATGTGAATTCCTCCTGACTTCAAATTTCAGCTCAGCTAATAAAAACCTGCTACTACTGTGACATCACAGCTACTTTCTGCAGGTAGAAAAGAAGTAGTTTCATCAGTCCTTACGATTACACAAGGGGAAGTGGAAAAAAATGAACAGCAGCAAGTGAGACAAGCAGTAAGAAGATTTTTTTCAAAAGCTTCCTTCCGTTATGGAATCCCCTCTGTACTTTTCCACTGTTGTCATGAGCAGTTACCTGAAATCAAACTGGGAAGAGGTTGGAGCAGATCTAGATGGATCTGGCACACAGGTGTTCGTGTCTCTTCTTGGCAGCGTAGTGACTGGCACTTAGCCAGGGGAAGGATGGGAAGGGAAACCCCTGTTGTATGTTGAGAGGAAAAGAGAAAGGACTAACCGCTTCTTCAGGCTTAGGACCTACTTCTTCTCTTGTCCAAGACTCAGGATTCAGGATGTTACTTGAGAATATTTTCTTCAAGCTTGTGAACAGTCCAACTGACTTTGTTGCTTCACTTACATGCCTAAATTTAGGCATGTGCTTAGATATCTTCAGACTTCAGTAAAAAGAATCAGCCCTGGACAAGAGAACAGTTAAGAATGTCTATTTGGGAAACACTGATACTGGTGCTTAGCAATAATTAGCAATGCTGTACCTCAAATCTGGTTTTAACCACTACCAAAGTGTGCTGCCACTGTATTCAGAACCTTTCTATGTGGCCATTTATCAAATCTGTTTTCAAAATATGTCCCAAAATCTAGTTTTGTGTACACTTTTATCACTATTTCTTACCCAGGCAATAACATTTCTTCCACTAATTTGGATTCTCAATCCTCATAGCACTGATTTTATTCAACCAAGAATAAGATTTTAAGCACTTATTGACTAGGTAAGCCCAGTCCTACCTTCATTGCTGAGGTAACACTTCCACTGACTTCAATTCAGCACATTTAATTTAGTGAAGGACCACTGCAATAGATTCAGTGGGCAGACAACTCAGCTTATTTTTTGTAATATTTTGCCTTGGCATGAAGCTTAGCTTGATTTTTTTTCCAGGCCTGTAGCCAGCTGTAAAAAAAAATTATAGCAATGAGACTCTCCAAGAAATGACCAAACAACCTAGGAAATGCGGCGAGTACTATGGTTACGCTCAGAGAAACATGCTACGGTGTTTGAATGCAAAGGGGAGTAGAAAATAGCTGCAGGTTGGCATTTCATGTATCCATCTTCTAAATAAAGCTACTGTGCAGCTGTGGTTATAAAATAAAGGTGCAGACAATTTAGATGTGTTCTTAATGACGTTAGGTGAAATACAGTCCATTGCTAGCATCACTAGAGCCAACACTATAGCTAGGTATTTCTACAGCATCTTTTCTGTGGTTGAGCTGGTGGCATACACAGGTCTACGTCTGTTGTGCAACCTGTGTGGGGCTACTGCAGAAGGCTGCTTATTCAGTGGACACCACTAGCATAAACTCAATTGCTCACGCTAACCGCCAGAGAGATTAGACCCTTAATCTGGTAATTGGCAAAATACCAACGAACTATTAAAAATAAGGAACTGAGAGTGGGCTTGAAAGGGAGGAAAAGGAGTGTTTGTGAGAATATGCAATACTTAACGCTTTGCATTTTAGTAGTTTCTGAAAGTCTTTTTGTGCAAAATGCTTTACAAACACATATTAAGACATGCTTAAAAGGCAAACAAAGAGAGACAAGAATATTGTTATATCTATCCTGCACAGAGGAACCAGGGGTATTAGCAGAGAGATTAAGGGAACTACCCAAGAGCATGAAGAGGGTCTGAAAAACATAGGCACAGTCTCCAGTCCAATGCCTCAGCCATGATATTTCTTGCTTAGTAGCTATGCTTTCTAATCAGACCTGGGAGTCTTTCCCTAGCCTCAAAACCCCAGTGAAGATTTCACTGTGGATGTTTGCGATGTGACTGAAAAATCATCTTATTTCTGGTTTTCAAATAGAGAGCAAGTGCTGTCTAATGGTTTATGTATTAGGAGGATATTCTCATTTTCCACATGCTGTCTGGCTCTGGTTGCTGTTATGAGATGTTTAGAGAATGCTCTTTGGAATAAAAAAAAGAAAAAAAATCAGAGGGGGCCAAACCTGATGATAAGTTAGACCCAGTGCGATGTATTGCTTTTCCTCAATGTTTTCAATGGCAAGGAAACAGCAAGTTACATGAGACTCTGCCTTACGGACCCTTGGCCAAAAGTCTGAGAGCTACAATTTATTCTGCGGGAAGTTGAATTTGGGAGACGCGTACAAGAGCAGCCCCTGTAGACCATCGAGGGGATCCATGTGTGACTTCTGCTCTCTCCCAACAGTCTTGGTATTTGCAGTTAAGTGATTATTAGTTAGGAATTGCGGCTTCAGTATGCAAAATCCCTTGGCCTAAGCAGAAAACAGTGGCTAAACATCAAACAAATGAGCAGCTGGGTTAAGAGTGTACACACAGCACATACTTTAAATGTCAGTAACATACCATATTCCTGTAGTTGAGTACCCGTTCGGTACCCATGGTAGTTTAATCTTTTTCTTGGCAAGATCAAGTAGGTATCTTGGCTAAATAGATAGAATGGAATAGCCTATACACTTTTTGGATTTCACAGGAGGAGAAAAACCCTGAACTGCTTATTTCTATTCCTTTTGTTTAATAATTTATTTTTATTACCACCTTTCTTTGTACTCTTAGACTTGAATAGCTATTGGTTGGGTTAGGTGAACTAATGGTCTAATAGGTCAGAGGATCAGAGACCTTCTGAAGGGCTAAGACCACCCACCCCTCTCCTTTCAGATCTCACAGATTTAAAAAAGATATATTTCTTCAGGTTTTGGAAGGCTGTTTTCACAACTCCCAAAGCCGGGAAGATCCTCCTTCGATTGACACAGATTATATTAAAAATCCATTGAAAAATCCTGAAAAACCTGAAACATTCAAATATTTTTTCTGTTGTTAAACCTGATGTGTGCTGAATATATCACTTTGAGTGTGTTAACATAAATAGGTAAAAGTAAACAGTGAAAATGCCCCTTGCAAAACACACACATTGGTAAGGATTTTCAGTGTTATGCAAGCTAAACTCAAATCCTAGACAGTAAAATTCCTGCTGTTTGGAGTGGAACGGATTCAGTCTAACATTGTAGTCTAGATTAATCTCAAATAATATTAGGTACCTACCTGTGGTACCTAATATGAGTTTAGTCCCTGGAGAGAGAAAGATGTATCTAGAGAGTTAATCTCTCCTGTCATATGGTGGTGCATATGTAGCTCTATGTTGACTTCACAGAACACCTCTCTAAGTGTCTATCATAAGGTATGAACAATGTGTTTTTAACATTCCAGCCTTAGAGATTTAGACAATTTACTGTTCATCCATAGAGGAAGGGCTGAATGTCATAGGTTTTGACTCTTCTTTTACTTCACATTCTAAAGAAAAATTAAAACTCTCAAATACAATTCTATGCATTACAAATGTTCTAGCTGCTGCAAGGATGCATCATTTTGATGGAGGGGAAATGATTTGCTCAGCTATGAAGAAGAGAGGAAGAGAAGCAGTGGCTTTGAGATAGGATGAGGGACACCTATGACAGAGTTTTCAAATTCTTGATTTAGAGGGTCAGACATGCCCACATATCATAAAAACCTCTACTTGGTTCCCTCCCTCTGAATGAATTAAATATCAAGTCCCAAATATTCAACATTGAGAGGCTACAGGAATCACAACCACACAAGACATACAGTTTCTTCGGCAGAGCAGTAGTCTAGCTGCATTTCACCTTGCTCATGTCTACTTGTTTACTTTATAAAACTAAAAATGTTTCAGTGTTCTTGAGACTTTGCCTAACTGCTTTAATCTTTGCAATTGTTACTCGTCAATAAACCAGGAGATACAGAACAAGTACAGATTTTCTGCTAGAACTAGTCATTTACAGGAGCAATTTTAGATACAAGAGAAACACAAGCAAGTGTTAAGATCACACATGGGGGTAAGATTTGCTCCATCATACATTTAGAAATTTTTAATGGAAATGGACAGACAAATATAGCATTGAATTGTTACTTTAAAGTCTTCCCTGAAGTACCAGTAGATCATAGCAGCTTTGTTTCTGCAGCATTCACAGTTCCTTTCCTGACTCCCACTGGAGGACAGCAGATTACTTCATTGTCTTCAGTGGACCATCAGATTTGCCACTTGCTCACCCCGTTACGTACCCTAACCAGCAACTAAATGAGAGGGAAATCTGAGGGTACCTCCCACTGCTCTCCACCCTCTGGCCACTTTTGGCACATAGCTGCTACTCTCTTCCTACACCTTGTGTAGAGCTGAGCAGAGCAGTAAGGAGGATCTTAATTTCCTTTCAGCAGAGGTACCGAGTTAGCTCTGAGTGTGGAAGGGAAAAAGTTGTTACCAAACTCAGAAACGATTCGAAATTCAGACTTGGGGAATTGATAACTGAAAATGCAAGAAAGGGAGGTTTCTTGAACTTCCACACTGAATAATAAACACCTCCGCTTGAAATAAATCACTTGACTATAGTATCATATTGTATTTTATACCTTTTTTAGTCAGACATTATTACTCATAAACTAAATAATATGATCATTTTTTAAGAGCTGAGATCATGCCTAGAAATAAGTCCAAACATGACTAGACATTGTAATTCATTTTTTTCAAGGTTTTTGCTAGCCAAGAGCCAACATCTGTACTGAAATGGAAAGGATTTTAGAGAAGATGGGTTGTTTCTAAAGAAACCGGTGTGTCATTTTCAGAATGCTGCTGAAATTAAGTATGAGGGCAAAGACAGTCTCTTTTCTTTCAAAAAAGCCCATCTGTCCATGCTAGGGCTTTCCAGTGAGAAATATTAGTAGGAGAATATGATTTTTTTAGCCGTATTTTATAAAAGAAAAAACCAGAACTATCTGGTGATTTTAAAGTGAGGTAAATTCCTCACAGTTAACTTTTTGGACCTGGAGGCCTTTTGCCGCACAGGATCTGCACTGCAGACAGAACCCCTCAGGTTTACTAACCCTAAGCGCAGTTGAGATTTGGGTCATTTGTATGCCATTGAAATGCTTTTGTGGTGCACTATAGTGGTTTCCTTTAAAAAACACGTAGACCTCCTGTTTCCCTCTGACCAGTACTGCTGGGTTTGGAACCGAACTGGACTGGTGCGTGCATATCCAGGGGACTGGAGCTGATCCAGCACCAGGTCTAGAGCAATTTTAACTCAGGCTTGGCTTTTCCAATATGTTTTTATAATCACGCTTAATTACGTGCATGAGAAATAACTAATTATCAAAGTGCATAGCTTTCCTCCCCCAAGAAAATGAACCATAATTATTTTGCTTATTAGATTTTGTAACGGGTGCAACTACTGTTAACAGAAAAGGTACTAAACATAGAAAATATTATTTCCTTCTGAGTGTTTAGTATAACAATATAAGCATTGACCGTTGTGTACTTTGGTATTATTTTCCTTTCCTGCTTATAGTCCCTTCTCATGTTTCTCCATCATTTTAGGCCCCTAATAGGGATAGGATGAACCCATTGATGTCGGCACATGGAGGCCTGCTAGTAGCATGCCTTTGGTTTTAGTCTCCTAGCAGCAGCCATTCATGTTATGTGGGCTTTCTTTTTTGGGCATTGCCCACCCCTGAAACTGACTTCAGGCATTTTTCACTGCCTGTTCTGCATGAATAGCCACAGGCCTCTTGCCAATTGTCCCCCCTTCTTGAAAGCCAGCCTCAGCCAAAGGCCTTTTCAAGTGTGATCCCAGAGTGCCACACAGGCTTTCAGGGTATTGTTGTCGAGATGAGGGCCCTGCACTGGAAAGTGGGGTCAGAAGAGAAAGCACAATAAGGGGTGATGGAGGCTTCATGCAGTCCTCAGATGCTGGCCTGTTTATTAATTTACAAAACTAATGTCACTGTCTTTAGAGAAGAGATTGAGTGAAAAAGATGCCCTTTGAAGGGAAGAACTGCTTTTGATGCATTACCAAAACATTGCTCCCCTTATTAAATTGATTTTATGGAAGCAAGTACAGCTAATAAAAGTTCAGAAACACCAATAAAATATTGAAGGTCTGGATTCAGTGTTTTCTTTTTTTCCTCATCAGCTCAGACACAAATCATGTTAATGGGTTTTACAAGTTGTCCTTGGGCACAAAACCCCTTAAATATAATGGGTGCAAATATCTGGTCTTCCTTATGCATGTCACACAAACTATTAGTCAAGACAGTACAATAGTGCAAGCCCTTTAACAGAGCTCTTCCTCATACATAACGTAATGAAATATTCAAGCAGAATTTTTTTATCTTTCGGTGTTTGGGGGGGAACTAAAAGAGTAGAGGTCCATGAATCTTGAATATAATACACACAAGTGGCTTGACTTGTGAAAGGATTCAAAGCTGGGCTTGAATGTTGCTCCTGCAGTCACTGTTGGTGCAGATTAGTGGATCTAGGCAAGCAGTTCTCCGATTTGCTAGTTCCTGTGACATTAGATGGAGTCCTGTTTTCTAATAGTATATAAGGTCTGCGTTGCAGGTTTTAATCTAAGAGCAACCCTGGGAATAAATGTGGCACCTTGACTTCCTTCTTCTTCTTCTTTCCCATAGCTGGTCAAAAGAGAGGCTTACTGTATCCCTTCACAGCCACATGCATGGTGGTTTGATTTTGCTGACCACTTGCCACTTCAAACTGCGAACTCCTTTCCATTGCTGTCCTACCTCCTAACAAAAAGACAGGGGAGCTGCACCCTCCATCTCAGATCAGCTCACAAAGCAGTGTGTCATACTGAGTTGAATCATGTCCTCTTACTGCCCTAAGAATACAAACCAAGACAAGTGTCTTTATCCGCAGATGGCTTATTGTTTCCACAAGTGGTTGTTGTCATGAACTGCCGGAGATACGTGATGACTATCGTTGTGGATACTACTTAGGATTGAATTTAGGGACTTCTGATGCCACGAGTATGAAACTCTACAGCTGGAACTAAAGATGACTGTCATTAGACTTGTATGCTTTGTAAGCTGGATGCAAAAGGAAGGCATTCCAGTCTGACCAGTGGGTTACAGATGCAAGATTAGGAGTCAGTTTTAAACATGTGGCCATAAATGTGTGATTGAATTTTAAGTGCTTTCAATTAATGTAGATCAAAAGAGACTTTTGTAGTTGGACAGACTTGCAAAAGTACCAGACTTCAAGCATAAATCTGTCCAGTCTTCCTTTGTTTTTCATAACTTGTCTTGCCATGTTTGTTAATTATGGAAGGCATTTAGGACTTGCTCTGTCTCATCCAGTTTCTTCTCTTCTTCAGTGCTCCAGCAGTGAAGTCAGCAGTTTTACAATCCACCGCCTTGAACCTTGAAGGTCATTTATGGCCAGCAAGTGGGTGTAAATTGCTAGTGATAACATTTTAAGTCTACTCTGTACACAAAGCAATGGAGACTGATCCGTGGAACAAAAATAGTTATAATCCACGCACCTTCCTAGTAGCAGAAAATAGTTCAAAGGATTGTTACCCCTTCTTTAAATGATAATGCAGGAGAAATATGTTTATGATGAGGAAAACTCTTACCTGAAAGCAAATACCAGAACATCACCCAGTATGATAAACACTGGTAACTTTTAATGATATGTTTGTTTTGGTTTTCAGCTATGCTGCAGACAGGACAGTTCGCAGATTCATACGGCTTCAACGCTAGTCTCCATGATTCTGTCAAATACATGTTCTCAGACTAACATATTTGGTTATTAATATATACATTTAAATCATAAAAGTGTTTTTTTTCCTGAGCAGAACACTGTATTACCAATTTTGGTATATATAAATAGCTGATCCTCTACAAATTATTTTTGTTTGAGAAAGACTTAGTATATTTTCAAACAGAGAATTCAGTGAAGGATAAGGAGATTAGTTAGTGAATTATACCATGATTTTTTTTTAATAATCTCACATAATTTTGTACTTGCAAATATCTGGTGTGAAGATATTGCACAGCTTACTAAAAAGGTGTGAAGGACTTTTGCATACATCGTCCTCTAATTAAAATTGCCTAATTTGAAAATGGCTCCTTGAATTCTGTTTAAGAAGTCAGATTATGCAGCCTCTTACAGTGTTTTCATGATTAGCAGTCTCAAAGTCAAGATAGATAAACAGGCCAAATATCTTCTTCTAACATTAAGTCATGTCTTTCTCCTCCTATTAATAAAGAATGCAAAAGTAAAGTGTTGCTAAGCTGACACTGCTTCAATCAAGGCTGAAAGCTACTAACTGTGTCTGAAGATTTTATATGAAACAGCATCTTTGCAAAAAATCATACCTCGAGTGCAGTAGCAGGCGTGGAATGGCTCTGCAGCCTGTGGCGAGAAATCCATCACTCTCAACAAATTTGGGACTTGCCTGTACAAGACCTGTTTATTTTGGCTTTGGGTGGAGGAGAAGATTTGTCCTCCATATATAAACAACCACAGATAATAGGATGTCAATAGACATATTTCAATATTTACCCTTTAAAAATTAATCAAATTAACCACAGTAAAAATACTGAGCTGGAAATATGGAAAGTACTAGTAAGCTTCTCATTAATTGTTTTCCTTTTCCTTCCTTATGAACAGCAATAAGTGGGTAGAGTACCTAGGAAAGCTACTCTGGTAAAGCTGGCACTCTCATGGCAGGAATAAGCATAGTCATGACCAGGTCAAGAAAATCCCCAGTGTGGGGAGAGGTTTTATGATGGCCTAGAGGCAGTAATGGATAAAAAAAGGTGTCTGGTAAAGATAGGGTTATGAGTAATTCCCAAGAGAAGTTCAGCATTTTGGTTCAGATAACAAGCTAAATAGATTATCTGAAGTCCTCTGAATCTCACTGAGGTAAAACTCAAGCAGCAATCTTATGAGAACAAGGCTTCACATGACACTTCAGACTTCTGCTTCTGGTCCATTTAAAAATTAAAACAGAAGTGTTCCTTTAAAAAGGAAGTTAATGCAACGTGCTTTAGTTAACTGAGTTTTAAATTGGTTAACTTTGGGTTTAGGTGGCATTTTTGGACCATCCTATGCTTATTTTAAGCCATTATCTCTTCTCTAAATAGTTGGGGTTTTTTTGAGCTACCTGAGCAATATCTGTATCAGATTCCAAAGCAATACAGCATGGGGTTAGCATTAAATGGGGTTAGCAATGCAAATTTCCACATCCTTTTATTTTTTTTTTCTGTTTGGAGCTCTCTTACTTCCTTCACAGCTATTTATCATCTGAAGGAAAAAGGAAAGGAGAGAATGGGCAAGTGAAAATAAATTTTTAGAAAAAAAAATAAACAAATCTGTCTTCCTTAATCAGATACTGTTTTCTTTTCGCTGCAAATTTCATCCTTTTATTTTTTTTTTCTGTTTGGAGCTCTCTTACTTCCTTCACAGCTATTTATCATCTGAAGGAAAAAGGAAAGGAGAGAATGGGCAAGTGAAAATAAATTTTTAGAAAAAAAAATAAACAAATCTGTCTTCCTTAATCAGATACTGTTTTCTTTTCGCCCTACAAAATAGATAAACTGCCTGAGAAAATTAGGTTAAATGAAGAGTAATGACATTGCGATAACTGTGGACAGAGGCTTCAAACAAAATGGTCAAGCTATGAGGAAAAGACACTGGTGGTATTTTGCAATGGAAAGAATATAGTGTTGCTGAGTTAGGTTTTGGAGACCACACGAAATCCTTCTGCAGCATTCTCCAAGGATGCTGCTTTTGTTAATTTAAAGCTATGCTATTTTATCCTTGATGTAATGAATGTGAAATCTCCTGTGAATGGGGAACGTCCCAATCATATCACAATACATAGCCCTTTGCAGATACGAAGTAGTTGCTTCTCCACTTGTAGATAATCTGGTACAGGATTGCGATGTCTTAAACTGCTTGTCGCATTTGTCTGTCTTTCTGTCTTTCTTCAGCATTTTTAGAAAGGCTTATCATTTTAGCACATGACTTTTGGAAAGGCTCAGCTTCCCAATAAAGCTAAAGAGGTAGATGGATTTTCTGGGGGAAATCTGGCTCTATATCTTGCAGTGGGAGGTCATGGATATAGACTGGTCTGTAAAATCTGGCTCTCATTTAGTTGCCCAAATGACAGCTGTGCTGTTTTAAAATCTTTATCTCAACTGTAATGGCTAGGAGCCTGAAAAAAAAATCTTAATTCTGCTTTTGAGTCCCTTTAATGTGCATCCCTACTTCTACTTATGGGAGTCATCTACCAAGTCCTGCCTGCTTCCTTCTGCCTGTGTTACTCACACTGAAGGAGTTCCTGAGCATGGATCTGCAGATAGACTTGGGCAGAGTTTTGTTACCTCAGAATCCCTTATGCATGAATTGATTTCTCCTGTCATTGCTTGAAATTACAACAGCAAGCTGCTTCATCTCAAAGAGACTTTGTTTTCTGGTTTTGCTTTTGCAGAGTAGTCTGAAATGACCAGGAGAACCGTGGGGATGGAAGTGTTCCGAAGGAGGAAGGTATGATTTCAATTAATATTCAGCTTTAGCAGAGTCAAAACGTTTCACAAAAATACACTAATTTTGACAGGATTTGGACTTTAAAGTTCAGGTTTGGTTCTGACCAGGGAGAAATAGAGTCACCTGACATAAAAACCTGTGGGATTTTTTAAGAGAATACAAATTAATTTTGAAAATGTTTGAAAAATTTTGGTTTTATTTTATTGCAAAACAAAAACAATGTCAGGGATTCAGAACTAGTGTAGAAGCAAATTTGTCATTCACTGGCTATTTCTTTGAAAATTATAAACACGGAAGCCAAAGAATCCATCTGATTACCTTGGTAGTATTGCTGTCTTCCTAGTTCTTCCACTCTGGAAGCGTGACTGATCCGTAAAGCTTTAAATGGTAATAAAGTGTTAGGAATAGGATTTCTGTGTGGTCCCTGTGCCAACATCAGAGAAAAGATCCAATACAGCTAACCTGTTCAAATTTAATGAATGTCCTGCTGACTTTTAAGCGAGCTGGCTGCCTGACTACCCTCTGAGACTTTAAAAATCTCCTCCTATTTTTGTAGAATTTTGTCAGGAAACCAGATTGAGCGAGCCCATATAGAAAATGCCATTGCCGTTCCTACAGGTTTCCACAAGACATTTGACCCCTCCCCTCCCTTTCTTTCTTCTTTCTATACCTCTCTGGAATGCAGATATTTTGGTTAATTTTCTCCAGCTGTCACAGAGTCTCACAGGAAAATGACCTCGCAGAGTGACCACTTCCCCTACTCCTTGACTTAAGTAGATTTTTTTCTTTCCGAGCTTTCACCACATCATCCACATCACTGTCTGGTGTCTTTCATGAGTCAGGAAAAAAGCAGGAAAAAATTTCCATCCTTTAGGAAAAAAAAAGGAACCCAAATCAGATCAGTTGGGATTGGTTTTATCGATTTACATTGCTATTTCAGACCAGTTAGTGTAGCAGAAAGTTGACGTTACTCATTCCCACTAAAGAGTAGGGAGATATTAGCATTTGGATACCTTCCTTACAATAATGTTTTTCAGCATGCAATTAGTTGATTCATTTAGTAATGACAGCAGTCTCAGCAAATTTGAGAATCAGACTTCTTTATTCTTTTGTTCTTTTAAATATGCTATCCAGAGGGGGAAATTTTATTGCAGAAACTATGTTTCAAGTTCAGTTTTCTGAAATAGCACTATGAAAAAAATCAAAAAACACCATGGCTTATGAAATATGGAAATGAGATGCATATACCTCAAAAGCTAATGGGTTATTAAGTAGCATGATAAAAATAAGGACATACTTAAGAAGAAAATTGCAATGCAATTTTTGTTGGCTTCACTCACTCCTGAGATAAATGATGTTTTATCCTCTGTTTTATTCCTGCAAGCAATTTGAAATCAATGGGTTATTCAAGGGTGTAATGTTAAGCATGTGCATCAGTCTGCAGAATCAGGGCCTCCCAATTCTTCATGAAGGTACTTAGGGCAGCCCCTGCGTTTTCATTCTCAAAGTCAAGTTCTGTGGTTCTCAAAAACAGGACCGAAGTTTTAGTTTGCTATGCATCTCTTACCTTAGCTTTTTTGTAGTACCTTTTGTTAAGCATGACTTTCCTCTTCCTGTGAGTGCCTCCTTAGTTATCACGAATAGCTAGTTAGTAAGGCTTGCAGAATCCCAAGGATTTCCAAGCAAATTTTTTCCCCACTGGTGTTCTTTACTGCCTTACACTTTGACACCTTTTTATACTTTGAGTTTACCTTGTCTTCTACCCTGAGTTTTAAGTATCTGAATGAGAAGAAGAGAAAGATGGGGACTGCAAGGAGACTGCAATCTTTACTACGCCAGCAAATGAAATTTCTGTGATCTCTCTGAAGGCCGCGTTTACATCTGTTGCGTCTGAGAGAAAGTACTGCATTTCCCTGATGTTTGAAAGCGATGTAGAGCAATTCCATGCTGTAATAACTCTTCATGTTTTATCTTATGTTTTGAATGAGTATCCCAAAATCTTGGCATTTTCTGTAGCAGTTTGGGAAGTTTCCTCCAGGGAATTTTAAGGAACATGTTCTTTTTGAGTGTCTTTGTGTTACATGAGTGCTATATGGAGACTGTTCAAGGTGAACAGGTTGTAGCTGTGGTTCATTTCTCTGATCTTCCAAAGCTAGTATCACCAAAGGTTTTCGTAACATAGACTTTTGAATTGTTTCATTTTAGAATTTGGGGACTGATTACTTGGTACAATCCCCAGCAATTTAGGCATTTTAGAAAGAAATTCAAGAAAGATTATCACGGTCAGTGGTGTCAAGTAGGCTATCTGGTATAAATATATGCCTAATAAAGTCAAGTTCTAAAAGCAGATTACTCTTGTGCAGTGACAAGATTTTGGGCTTTTCTGTTCCGCATGCAGCATATACGCCTGGCAGAGTAATGAGGTCACATATTTGAAAGAGCGGGCCTGAGGTGCAAAGGGCTAAGTGTGGGTTATGGAGGTCATTAAGGCATAAGCCTGGTACATAACCTCATGGAAGTGGGGAGAATGGGGCTGGGGCTAGAAAATAATGAGATTTGATCATGTCTCGAAGGCTATCACAAAGGGACTGAATTCACAGGTGAGCAAAATCATGGCGTAACTGCTGCATACTTGGTTTTATAACCCTATTGATGGTCCTAGGGTTTGCATACAAACTATAAATCATTACTCTCTCTACATATCTGTGACTAGACGTTGCAGGGATGCCTCAGCCTTAAATGGAATCATCCTGGTTTGTGATGGGACTGTATATTCCACCTCCTCATAGACCCTGACCACAGTAATGGATGGGAAAAGCAGCTTTGTTTGATAATGCACTCAGCTGGATCACAGACAGCTAGTTATACAAGCTCACCAGCTGATGTGTGACTTCAGCACTGCTGCTCAGGTTCAGCGTGTGGTCAGATGTGCTGTCTCAGCTGCTGATGATTCAGATTACTGTTCCCGTCTATCCCAACCACTTCTCTTCATTCAGTCCTTTAACCCCCAAACTGGGACCAGATTCTGCCAAAAGATGTGGCAAATCTGAGGAACTGGAAGGGAAGAGGGATGGTGACACAATCGCTGCAAGAATGTGAAGGGTCACAAACTCCTAACTGGAATCAGCCATGGCCTGAACAGTGTGTCCAACTGGGCTCTTAGAGGTGCTCAGCCATGTGCTGATCTCACTTGCTAGAGATCCCGTCTTAGCTGGATTTGTAAAGGCACGTGCTTTTGGAGCAGCACTGCAAGTTGTGATCCTGCCACTGCTTGAAAATTGAAGTGGCCATATTAACTATATTGTAGCTTGGGAGTAAGTGAGTAGGAAAATGCTTCAAAATTGCATGCAACATTCTTCCACTTGCATGTATATTGAATAGACTTGACTTACTGAACAATCCCATTTATTTCAGTGGAAATTCCTTCAGATTAATCTTTGGCTGAGAAGAGTAAAAATGATGGCATCTTTTCCTAAGTGATTCCTTTTTGCATGAGCTGAATTTTTACAGCTAAAACCTTTGGAATTTAAGAAATCTGATAACCAGGTTTCCTGAGTCCTTTTAACCTTAATCACAGAAGTAAAGCAGAATGGTCCTAATGGTATAATGGTCTTATATCCATGCCCTGTTCCAAACGCTTGCTTTACACAGGATGGAAAACACTGCTATTAATAATAATGTTAATAATATGGATGATAGATGCAATAACTATTTTCTTGGAATTAGTATCTGTGAGATATTATGGCTCAATTACTTTGCTTAACCTCTCAGAGAGAGGCACACAATTTCCAGCCTGCAGATTTTTTAAAGACCAGTCAATATAAAAACAAGTGGCCTTAGTAAATTGTTTAACCTAGAAGGTGAATATTGTACCTCTTGTATTTGTGAAATGAAAATGGGTTCTTTGTAGCTGCTACTTACATATAATTACATAAACATCTCCCTATTAACTTAGATGGATTCTTTGCATTTAGAACTCTAGAAAATCTAGGAGGAAAAGAAGGGATGAACCAGAGAATGAATACCATATTCCAACTGATAAGTGTTTCCTCACATGTATCTGTTTCAGGAAAAGACTTCAGCATATGTTTAACTTTAAGCATGTGCTCAGGTCTCACTGGATTTAAACATGCACTGATCGAGGATGCTTTCTTAAATAGAAGCAATATGTTGTCCCAGTGAAGTCAACTTGATTTGCCAACTACTCCCCTTCTGTACATATAGTTGATTTCAACAGGCATCTGTAAAGAAAGGGGAAGCTGAGGTCTTCAGAGCAGCTCCTGCCTCCAAAATGGATTTTGTTCTTTGTGGTACGAAGTGCGGTCTTTCCAGTGCCAAAGCTTTTTCCTATCAAAATAAACACAATGTAGCATAATGGGGCTGCAGTCTTCTTTTGTAGTCTAGGGGAAAATAATAAATCTCTTACTACAGTATTTTTTGTACTATCCCTTTTTTTCCTGTCTTTACCGTCTGACCATGGTCTCTAAAGATCAAGTAGTTCTGGCTGCACAAATACAAGAGAAGTTGCTTTATTATGAAGGGGGAGAATAAAAGGTGCTGAGAGTGACTAGGTCATATTCTTGTCAGTCTCCTGTATTTAGACTCCTTTCAGCTTGGTTTTTGGTGACAAACTGCACAGCTGTAATGCCTTACATTTACCAGCCTGCATATATGAAAGATGTGTAATGTTAACTAAGCCCTTTCCCGTCCCTCATGGAAGACCACCCTGCCTGCAAAATCTCCAGAGGAAAACAAGGCATGTCCTGATCAGAAACTGCCTTTGTTGGCAGAAATACAGTATGTTGCATTAACCAAAACAGCATTTTTTAAAACATTTTTGATGGTGGCTGCTTTTTATTTAAATATTCATTTTGCTTGTGTAAACGGATCTCATTTGGTCTTTACATCCCGACATCACAGGACTATCTGAAAGCCTTGTTTACATTTAGCAGTGGAAATTGTTTCAAGCCTTGCACAAAACCTTCAAAACCTGATACGCTCGGGACAGGAGAAGGACTGGATTCTCCTCAGCAGTCCCCTAGACAGCAATTTTCTGTGAGACGACCTTTCTGGCGATGAACGTTACCTAATCTTTCCTCCCCACTGACAGTGCAGTTTTTCTACCAGCTAGGAGCTGTTATTAAGCAAAAGTCCCTTTCAAAACTTGTTCCGCTTCTCTAATATTGGCTTCTCCGTGCCTTCACTTGCTGCTGTGTATTCCCCAGCTCCTCGACTGTGAGTTTATCAGTACACGTCACTTGTTTTCTGAACGGTAAGTAATGCAGCCCCCAACAGCTGCAATTACCATAGAAATAGTAATAATCATATTGTGCTGAACACAGCCATTTACTTACTAGTTGTGAACACAACTGGCAACAACATTTCGGCTCTAACTGTACGCATAAAGGGAAAGCCTGGGATAACTGACTCCAGGGGAGTCACTTTAAACTCACAAGGGCACAACTGCGTTTAGAACCTGGCCCCAGGAAACTCACACTGGCACCACCAATACAGTCTGAGGACATAACGAACATACCTAAACACTATCCTTCTTGTTCCTCCTCGAACCATGGGTGTGAAGCTTCTTGCTTCAACTGTTGCTCTATATACATGTCAGCGCAGCTTAAAATACACTGTCTAGACTGTCTACTTGAGCTTGCAAGGTGCAAAATTTGTAGAACTAAACCCTTCTCTCTTTAACACTATTTCAGCAGTGTAATTGCACTCAGACAAATAAGACAATTCCTGATTTACCTCAGAATAACCTCAGGGACACTTGGCTAATCTCAAGGTGTTGGGTTGAATCCTACGCTAGGAAACCATAGCTCGAGTCAGTGTTTTCTGATGAGTGATTTACCAATCAGAAAGGTCCGAACTGTAAGGCTATTGGTGACAATGAGCCGCTTCTTTGCTGTGTCCCACTTTTCCCAAGTGTGAGATGGTTGTAATTATGTTAATTTGCCTGTCTCAGATACTGTGACGAGTAAATTGCAGGAGGGCTTATAAAGGGGTATCAAATGTGTGGTTCTAGATGCGAAATCTCTAGGTTTAGACAGGTACTATTTGTAGGTGCCAGGAGAAGTCTCTATCTTTTCCTGTCCACCAGTCAGTCCTTCATTCCAGAGTGCATGAAGTAGTGACCATCCTACATCAAAATCTTGACCTTGTTTTATGCATCTGTCTAGTATTTTTTCCCACTCAGACCGTGGTGAGAGGCAGCACTCTCATCTCTCTAATCCCAAAACTTTTCTGCAAGAAAGGTAAATATTACTCTCTGCATTTTGCAGATGGAAGAACTGAGCACAGAAGTTAAATGGCATAGTCTGATAATAGACAGAGATAACAAGCATGGGAACAATACGTATGGGCAGAAATTTCAGGCCTCTGGAAGTGTTCAGGCTGATACATCTTGAACACTTGTGCAAATTCAGCTAAAGGCTAAACTCTGCATTCATGTGCATCTAGAAGTGTCTGCCTTCCTGTATATCTCCTTATAATGTGATGTATGTACTCACAGAGCCAGGTGCAGATGTCATTATGGTAATAATGTTGTGGAGCTTTATTAGAGCATATTTTCCACTCTGGTACTAATCCACTCAAATGTCCATGGAATAATATCCCAACTTTTCTTTCTTATTGTATGTCATCTCCCACTCTTCCTGTGAGATTTAGGACCAGTTTCTGGACATATAGAGGAGGCAGCTGGCATCCTCACCTTACTCTTCCATCGACTTATGTCTTCAGTGGGAATGGAAGGACCAAATTCTGCCAAGTTTCTTAATAATTTTCTGGACTGCGAGGGTTTGGGGCTTTTTGTTTTAGTGGTGGTGGTGATTTTCAGAAAGGCTTATGGGCCGTCTTCATGCCTTTCTGTGTGCAAAGTACAAGGGATTTTTTCCATTTTGAAAACAATCATATGTATTTATTTAATCTACTTCCTGTGGTAACGTTGTGTACCAATGAAGCTAAAGAGAGAGAGTCAGTGCTGGGATGACTTTCATTCACTTACTGTATTTGGAAAATAAGAGGAATAAAACTTCATTAGCATAACACAGTCTGTTAGGTCCCATACTTTTACCCTCCAAAGGTCTTCCTGTTTCCTTGTGTTTTGATAAAATGGCTGATACACTGCTAAATTGCTGGGAAAGTTAGAAATAGCATTAATTTAATGAGAGATTTAGATTAAAAATATGTTGTAGAGCTGGACTGCTGCTTTTGCTTCTTTTTTAACTGCTTGGCATTCCTGATGCTGGGTCTTGGTTTCTGTAGCCATGCAGCATATGAATCAGAGAGAACCCACCCTGTGCTTTGGCATAACTCTTAAAGCACTGACAGTTCCTCTTTCTTCAGCAGTAATTAAACAAGTAAAAACTGGTTACTTTGGTTAGCAGATATAAATGTGGAAAATATTCACAAATACATATCACTGGGCGTGTGTGTCTAAGGAATCTGGATGAGCTGTGGTTGGACTCTCCTTTCCCACATACTTACAACAAAGGTGCTTTATCCAACAAAGCAATCTGGCCAAGGTCTTTTATTTCAGCTAATTCATGTTCTCTTTTTCTTTGTAAGGCTTGAAGGTTTGCTGATAGTGCAGTTCAGTGCAACCCTTAACGACAGGAGGCACTGTTGGGGACAGGACTCAACAAGAGGAAAAATCAGTTAAAACCAGGATGAGAGAGTCTCATAGAACTAAGGCCCAGCCTGTCCTTAATGTTTTGCACTGATTTGACTCTTCCAGTTAGCTCTGCAATTACAGAGCAGGTTAGCATGGCTAACTAAGCAGGCTCTTAATTTGGAAGCAGTTGTAACACTGAAAAGGTGCCTCATTAAAATAGGTTCTCCATAAATAACCAGCATACTGGTGTAAATGTGTTCATCATGGCACTGGTGGGATTGTATGCTCTGACTGCAGAGGCAGACATATTTAAAAGCAGAGCTAAAATGAATGCAGACAAACCCTAACTGACTGTTTAAAAACCCACATCTTTTGGGAGGAAGTATGAGCTAATGATAAAGCATTAGTGGTGTTTCAAGAGCAGTGTGCTTAATTATGACTTTCTTGGAGGCTCCATTTATGGCCGTAGATGGAACAAAAGCACTCCCTTTGCCTCAGTGACCCCTCTGTAAAACAGGAATAATCAAACCAGAGTTTATAAATTCAGAAATCCTTCATGTGATGATACTTCATGATCACCTTTGTTACCCACTCTATAGTGCAGGCTACAGAGCTTCCTTGGATTAACTCCTGTCAGAAATAATGCAGATATTTAGGAAAAATATACCATACTGAATTAACATTTCTGCTAAAACACTTGACAAGTTGACCCATATCTAAAATAGTAATGTGAGCACAACCCTGATCTAAAGGAGGCAGGCTGAGACCCCTTATAATATAATATCGCAGCAGTCAATACTGAGGTGAGGAGGAGACAGGGCCTAATACTTAATAATTGAAATGCAGGCTCGCCTTTTTAGTCTAGAGCTGTTTCACTTCGAATTCCAGGTATACCTGTGACTGCTACGTTGATGATCTGCCTACCGCATTTTCTGTTTCTCATATTTGTTTTCCCCTAACCTTCTTTTTGTTAAGTTGATAATGCTGTTTCCTGATTTCGTATTTTTTCAGTTCGTCTTGTGGCTCTTTTCCTAATGTCTGGTTTTCAAAACCATTGGTGCAACTGGCACCTTATCCACGCACAGGTTCTGGGGATCCTGCCCACCACTGGGCAGGGGAAAGGCAATGACAGAGGAGGACGAAGTTGCTCAGCGCATTAGCAGGAAAGGCTCTTTAGGCTTCTTACCCAGTGATTTAAAACTTTGTTGAAAGCAGTAGGAGTTTCTTTATTGAATTCAGCAGGCTTTAGACCTGATAGTCCTAGACCAAGTAAGGACAGTTTTGGTCTTATTTATTTTTAACGAAATAGCTTCAGTTTATTTCTGCAGGCTATTTTATTTTTCTCAAATTACCCAATTCATATTGACCTCCTGCAGGGTTCTCTTTTCTCACTGCTGTTTATTACACGCAGAAGAGTTGCCTCTCCTCTAATTTACCCCTGTGGTACAACTCCACTGACTAGAGAGGAGAAATTCCTGCTTTATACCAAAATAAGCAGAAGGAGAATTGGTGCCAGATTTTAACTTTGGTGAGCAGCTTGCTTCTCTTTGCCTGGAATCATCCAGCAATACCACAACTGGGAGCTATAGTCAGACATCCAAATACAACAAATATTTCTGGGTTTGCATATTACGCTTTCCTGCTCCTCAGATTCAGGCTGGGAGGAAGCGGAAGATTATGAAAGAAAATGTATGCATGAATATTTAGCAATCTGCTGTGTTAGGAAGGAAAAAATGTAAAGAGCAGATGACTGATTCATGGTGTTTTGGTTGAAAATATTGTAGCTTTTAAACATTGCCTCAGTGTGGTCGGGGTGCTTACAGTAAATATATTTCACACCAGATGTGGTCTCAAATGTACATGACTTAGAATTTTCCTGCACACAGTAACTGTCAGTTCTGGGAGCCTGAGGATCCCCAGGTTTCAAAAAGACCGTTCCTGTTGTAGCTGTCCTGCCCAAGGGGTGCCGGCAAAATGAACATAAGGGTTGGGGAGGCTGCTGACCCCTAAAAACCTCAAGCTTCAAATAGTCTATAAAACATAGATACCAGTGTTCTGCTTTGAGGCGCTGAATAATGCCTTTTGTTCCCAAACCACATGTCTTTGCATTAGGAGGAGCGGGCACCATTAGAAGAGGTGATCTTCCATCGACCCCATAACATGCAAGCTCAGCAGATGCAGAAGGGCCCATAGGACATTTTCTTTCTCAAATGCGTAATACATACATTGGCTACGTTGTTATAGGGTGCAGAAATAGAATGGGGCTTCTGATTCCAGCCAAAAAGCTAGCAACTGCCTACCACGGTTGCCTCTGCAAAATCCTTGCAAGTGATTTGGGCCAGATAGATACATGTGTTATGATTTCTGTCATTCACCTGCTGCCATACAGATGCATGATTTCTAGAAAGAATTAAAAGAAGTAAAAAAAAAAGTTACCGTTGATGAGCTGGATGTGGATATTCAGTTATAGAAAGATGCTGAGTACACAGAAAGGTTTTGAGTACATTAGTATCAGCAGAGTGTTTAGCCAAGAGTATATTACTTTTGGAACTGAAGCTGGAATTGTATTTGAATGGGGAAAATATGAAGCCGAGCTCATGCACATGAATGGGCAGCTCCAATGAGACATGTTAAGCAGTCTGTGTGGAACTACTGCTGCAAATATAGGGCTCATTCTGTGCATCTGTGCAGACCGTATTTAAATGTTTGTGATGCAAGAATTTAAGGAATAAAGGCACATTATTTCATACTACTTAGAATACAAATATCACTTTTTGTCCCAGCAGGACTGAGACAGTTCACGGCAGTGCCTCAGTTAGCACCTTCTTTCCCAGGCTGTACCTAAGCTGCAGTCAGATGTGTCATTGCAATATGCACTGCTTTAGCTAACGTGGCTTTTGGTAGCAGAAAAGCTGCAACACCTTGGGCTTTGGGTAAGCTACAAATGACATTACCTACCTGAAACCATGAGCAAATATTTGCCTATTTGACAGCTGAAGCCTGTGGTACTCTGACCTCATCGCTTTCAGCACTCGAACCTAGTTTACAGCTTGTCTGAGATACCTACACGTGTAACCGTCGTGCCTTGCTGTCACCGCGTGAGTAGATAGTCCAGAGACGTTGCATCATTCTGTGACAAGAATCAAGCTCAAATCTGGATGTGAGCCTTTGCTGCCTAGGTCTCAAAGAGGCAAATTGGTGTTGCTGGGTCTCTACAAAGTCATACAAATGGCAGGATTTAATCATGTCTGAATGTAATTTTGGGTAACTAAGTAATTGACGTAATACTGGTCACAATATGTTAGCTGGTGAAGACCACAATAAACTGTGCATGTCAGCTAATCATGATTAAACACTGATGAGGCCAGGCTAAAACTGCACTTAGCTGACATGTGCTGAATGCTATTTGTTCTTGTCTACACCGATTCACATTGCATTCAATGCGGCACAATATAGATAAGCCCTTTGGGGAGAGTGTAGCTCTGGTCAGGCCTCAGTGTTCCCTGACTGGCCAACAGCTGCTCAGAGCAGTTTTATAAAGGGACCACTTACCCATCCTTTGATGGAGAGATAAGCCACTGTAATGTAATTACAACCAAGGAGATGGGAGAGGGGAAAGAAAAAAATATGCCAATCATGAAGGGGGTACACGGAGAGCCTCAGATTCCTTCTAACCTAAACATTGTGGCAAGGAAAGAAGTCTTAATTAGGAAACGTGTAGGCATAGAACAGGAGCCCATCCTAAATGAATTGGGGTGTGATGAGCATAAAGAAAATGCTTTTTAAAAAGATCTTTGACTCCCACTGAGTGCTTGTTTCTTAGACTTCCTTGCCTAATAATGTCAGCGTTTAAATGGCCCCAACTCCCAAATAACAAGGCTTTGAAGTTAACACCTCATTGAGGTATAGAGTTCATACGTTTGCTATTCCTATTATTTGGCTAGAAACCGTTTTCTGCATGGCTAGCTTAATAGGGCAACAGAATATTAAGTTGTATAGGGATTGAGAAAGCTATTCACACAAAGGAAAGAGCTACAGACTTCATGTATTTGAACAGAACCTGACAATTAAGAGAAAAGAGCAAAAGTCTGGGAAGTGCCCTGAATCGCATAATTGCATGAAATTTTTTCATACCTGTGATATTTCCAGTGGCCAGGCACAAACACAAGGGATTTTAGACTTGGACTGCGTTAAGGAGTTGTAATTAAGAGATGAGAGGAGGTGTTTTTTCCATCCTGCCAAAGTTTTAAAGCTTCAAAAAGTATTTTGTTCTTTAGCAGGACAAAATCAAGATGGTTTGGATTTTTTCGTTGAAAAAGACAACAAAATGCTGAAAAAATGATCTGGTGCTGGTTGGACCAGTTACTAAGGGGATGGGTGATCCAGACTCAAGACTTCTTCTGTTGTTTTCCAGCATTACAAATGAATGCCTCAGCCACCAGGCTATCTGCTATTTTAGAGTCTCTTTCTTTTGGTTTTGGCTCCAGCATATAGCAGAACTCTGAGAAAGACACCTTCAAACAATATCTTGTTGAATATATACACCAATAAAATGGCTTTTCATTCATTTGCATTTTTTGACACAGTAATTACCAGTTGTCTCTATTTCTGATAATATGCTGCAGCAGAATAATTAGCACTGCCCCAGAACAATTATTCTAAGTCATAGTTATCTGTGTCGTAGAAAAGCCTAGAGCCTGCAGTTAAAGAGAGAGCTCTTTGGTGCTTACTGCCATGTGGTAGAAGTTTTCTTACCCTGAAAAATACACAAATAATCTTTGCCGAAACCAGGACAAACGAATAATCTTTGCCAAAACCAGCACCAGAAATGGTGCAACAGAGAGAGAAATGATGTTATTAGGCTCATTTTCACAGGTAGGGGGCTGAGTGATAACCTGACTTGACCAGGGCCATACAGGAAACTTTGCAGAGCCGGGATTAAACAAACTTGGCAGCGTGTCCCAGACTTTGACCACAAGTAAAGCCACCTGTCTCCTCTAAGTGTGCCTTACAGAGCATAAAATAGACATTAGAATGATTACAGAAGTTGAAATGGTTTAGAAAAGATCCACTTGTTCCAGTGCCCATCTGAATACCGGCTTCTACTTTTTTTTCCTATGGTATTTACAGTTTAGAAATTGCTGGCTGTAAAATTGTCTGGTGTTCAGGATTCAAGAGATTTCTTGTCATTTATGTCACTCTTTCACTAACTTAGGCTAAGCTTATGCTTCAGTTTATTTCTCTGAATATAGCTATAAAAATACCTACCTCCTCCAGGCTTCAGTTAATGAAGGATTCCATCTTCATTCCTACCCAGTGTAATTACTTCACATCCATACCACTGTAAATATCATCATGACTCAGTCCAATGTTTATAGCCGCTTATCCCATAGCAAAAGGCACATTAGGTATTCAGTTACAAGCAACTGGCATCCATGCATAAATTAGACAATTATTATGGGTATGCAACCAGAAGAATCTTCTGCAAAAATATCTTCTTTACTCTGTGAGCCCTCTTAGGGCTTGGAAAGCAGATTGAAGGCAATTTCATGTGTTTATATTAACTTGCTGCTAAGAATGAATCACAGTTTCCGCACAAATCCACTGAAGTGTTAATAGCATCTGTTCATTTTATAGTAAGTGATGGATTTAAAAATGGATGAATGGAGAAGAAAAACAGCCCCATCACCCTGGTGGTCCTGTGTCCAAATGACATGTTGTGCTGAACAGCGATAAATTTTTATGCCGCTTCTTTAAAGAAAAACCATCCTTTTGCATGTGTAGACCCTCATTCCTTAAGCACTGTGTCCTTCTACAGTGTAAAATCACAATGACAATAATTACTTTGAGAAACATAAGGAGTCAGATTTCTCTTACCACAAAGTGGTAGTTTGACAGGGCGGGCGGCCCAGGTGTCTAAATGCTGTGTTCCCTCCAAAAGATGAAAATGTAGTTTCTCAAAATCCCTATTCAGCTGCAGCCAGACTTAAACTCCCTAGAGGCCTACATTTCTATGCATAAACCCCTCCCTTCAGCCCATAGCCCAGTGAGTTGATTTTTAACCTGGGAAGCGGGAGATGTATTTCAAATAACAGTTGTATGTAGCCTTGTGGTGATGGCATTTACTTAGAGAGGGAGAAGACTGACGTTCCGGTCCCTACACCAAGGACTGGAAAAGAAACAATTGTTGGATAAAATGCAGAAGTTACCTCTCCACTCCAGAACAGATTGAGAGAGATTCAAGATGTGATTTGGAACATCAGCTTGGGTATATATGTGATGGGAATGACGAGCTCTTCAGCCTCTCCATCAGGTCCGTTGAGAAATACATACCATCACATTGTGTCATGAGATGGGAATGGGCTCAGAGCTCACAGCGTCAGTGATCGCTACCCCTGCCACTGGTGCCCATTTTTTACTGTCTGCTGCAGTTGTAATCACTAATGTTCCCATGTGCAATGTGGCAACTTCTCCCCTAGTTGGGACAGGGAAGTTGGAGAGTGACAGTGATGTGTTGGCACTGGAGATGATAGAGCAAAATGCAGTAAAAATAGAAGCTTAGGACCCTTGCTCAAATACATCTATGCTCGGGTTTGAACAAACTTGAGTTAAAGGTGGGAATAAAATCTGTGTTGCACATCCTGTATCAGAGGCACCGGTTACCTTCTCCACCAGCCAAGTTGTCACTCCTTCTTCCAGCCCTGATCCTAGCCCCTTTTGCGCAGGTTCTGCTTTCATCTGACCACATGCTGAGCCAATTTAACTCACTAATCTTGCGGAAAACTATATTTTGATGGATCCGTTTTTCACTGGGTTAGTGAATTGAGTCTCTCATTGTCCAGTCAGATAAGCTCTAGAGCTGACACAGCAGCGGAGGGGAGGGACTGGAGCAAGAAGGAAGTAAGGAGGAAGGAGAAAAGGGAGAAGAATTGTCCCCTTTTGGCAGCAGGGGTGCTTTAGATTAGCTCAGCCATATCATCTAACTGGACTGTGAGAGTAAACTCTGCTCTGTTTTCTGTTATTGCTTGCTTTATGCTTTGTTTGTTTTGGTTTTTGATAGGAAGAAATGTAGCTGTATATATTTGGGAGAGGGTTTTGGGCAAACATCCTGATCTGACATCTGTTCGATGCAGCTTGGATTGGGATTTCTAGACCCCTCCCTACCAAAAAGTTGGGTTTAAAATGCTTCTCTGTCCAGCACATCACATTAGCCAGTGGCCTCCCGGCTGTTTCAAGAACACCGAGATGCTTAATTCAGCCCAGGTGCTGTGCAGGTCGCTCTGCTTGTGGCTTCTTCCCACGGTGCCAGCTACTGCTCCCAGTCCCGTTGAGGAGTAGCTCTGGGTCACACAGAAAACTAGGGCAAAGCCGGGAATTACATTCTCCTTTCCCGTGTTACAATCTGGTATCTTAATTATTATTTCAGTCCTTCCTGTTCAGTGTGAGGGTCCCTCCCCCCACTCCCAGATTTGTGTCTATCTTCTAAGCATCAGTAACAGAGGAGAATCATCTGCAGAAATTCAACTCTGGAGGGAAAAAAAAGTCTTGTAAGCATCCATTCATATTTAAGACCGAATTTTCTTCAGCTGTGCTGTGACCTCACTTATATTGTCAGGAGAACTGCTAAATTAATTTAAAATTACACTACAGTGCCCTTCTTAAGTTCCCTTGTAAAGTTTTGGGGTGTTGTTTGGAACATTATTTTGTTCAGCAAAAGAATGGAAACGGGCTAAAATAGTTCAGCATCAGAGCCCTTGTGGTCTGCTGGAAAAAATGATTCCAGATATTACTGTCTGTGTGAATATAGTATTTCCCTCATTTTAGCTCATTTCCCTGACGCCTGCCTTGTTTTGGGGAACCTAATCTGAATTATAAATAGACAGATTCTGATTTGTATAATTTGTGCCAGAGGATCAGGCCCTGAAATACTTTGCTTCTGAACTGTTAAGCTGTAAATGTGGAAAGGCACCACCTAAATGGGTAACCCAAATATATGCTTTTAGCAGAGGAATCCTGGCAGTCTTCCTATCATGGAAGTTTGTTCTTTTGTCTTGATTTGAAACATTTAGAAATAAAATTCTCATCTGTTCTTATTTCTTAAAAGCTTCTCTAATAACAGCATGTGGCTTGCTCTCCATCTTAAACCCATCAAAAGCAGCAAACCAATCATTGTATTTAATGTGCTTCAAGAATTTCTTGATCAGTGCTTCATCTGCTATAAGATAATAGCAACAACCAACAGCAACAACAAATAATGAGAACCAAATAAGCCAAAGCACTGCAGGGACCTTACATGCGGTGGGTTTTGTGAAGAGAATTAACATGAAAGAGGGTTCAGTTTGGGGGTAGAGGTCAGGGCAGATAAACTCCTGTGTTCTGATACATTTCCTTAAAGCGGGAAGCGCTTTAGAGAGTGAGGCTGTGGGAAGAAGCTGTCAGCAACGGGGTGGTCAGTGGTGTCAAGGGTGGTGGCCTATGTTTTTCTTCTGTTGCAGCCTTTCATCCTCCATCTGTCAAGCTCCATAATTTTCAAGGCAGACAGTAGATTTTTAATACAAACCTTTAACTTCCCAGGTCTGAAGTGACCCTTTTATCTTGGAATAATGCAAAAATGGCAATAGCTGTTTGGGACATTGTTTAAAGCCCGTGTCCCCGCTCAGGTCTCCTTGGGATGGCACCAGATTGCTATCTGGGCAGAGGTACGTGCCGTAGGCTCTTGCTGCTGTTGAAAGGGTGGGCTGTGTTTCCCTCCACAGCTGTTTGCGAGTGCGGAGGCTGACACACTGCCGGCTTGCGGATCCCACACGTAGCTGTGATGCAGCACTGAAAGAAAAGGTAGTTGGTCAGGGAAAGGCCTGGCGACAGACATTCTGCTGGAACACGGCTGGATGCAGGCTCCTTACTCAAGCACCTGCAGACACCCTGGCAGTGGGATCAGCATGGCCTTATGTGTCCTACTGACCCTGCCCAACGTGGCGTCACAGCCCCATTGCTGACTTGTTTGCCCAGTGCTGACCACAGGATACTGCCACGAGGACTGATGTCCCCAAGCAGGCATGCGGCTGAGCTTGGGCTAAGGACTAGTACAAGTCAGCTTTCTTCACAATACACTGTATTCTAGCCCTTAGCTGGAGCTGACATCTTAGCATGGCTTGTGTCATATAATTTCGGCATGAACAAGACTTGGCCCATACTCAAAATACACAATGTTTAAATGTTTAAAGTAAGGCTTAACTGACTCAGACACTGAATCTAGTTTCAGCCACTGTGTTGCTGTATTATTAAATGCTACAAACTAGAGTTCCTCCATTCACCTGCAAGGATTATCACAGCAGAACTGGCACTAACTGAAGCATCCAGATGAGTGAATAAGGTGAAATCCTAGTCCCAGTGAAATCAGGGGGAATTTTTCAAGGGGCTGTTTTGAGGTCTAGATTTCATCCAACCATCTCAGCTGAAGTTCTCCCAAGGAGAAAGCTGTATATATTCCTTCATTCATTCCCCAACACAAATACATCACTGAAGCATCCAAGGCATAGTACTGAAATACTTGGAATAAATGGTCTTAAGTTAAGTAATCATGGTTTCTTAGCCTGGAAATCTCATCTGGAAAAAAATCTTCTTATATATAAGTAACTGAGTATAATGGGGATCATCTAATTTCTTTGTATCTCTTGACATTGCTGCTAGTTGGACTTGTGAGTTCTGCTTTTCTGTGGTTTAACAGAAAAATGACCTGTTACATTCTATACCTGCTTGTGAATGAACTCGTGAATAACAACTGAATATCCAGGTTGCTTTTGTGCATGTGTTTGCATAATTCAGTGCAAGAAATGCCAAAGACTGAAATCAGGATTGGGCAGGGTTAGCAAGTTTGGGTCCAGATCTGAATTCAAATGTTTGCAAATGTGGAGCAGGAGGGGGTTCTGATCCAGACATTTAGCTTAGCTTGTTATTGAAATTCAAATTCAGATCAGTTGCAATATTTGGAGATGGATCAGAATTCTCTTGGCAACAGGAAGTGTTTGGATGTGCGGGTATTATTTCAGGCCATCAGTCTAGAAAGACATCGATGAGCACGCATGCATCAGCTTGCCCACACACAGATGTGCACACACCTTCCTCTACAAGAGTAGGAAGTGGAAGCTCCCTGCAAAGAAGTGACATTGCACTACTAACAACTTTGTAAACGTTATCACATGCAACCTACTGCTGTCTTCTGCATTGATGTTGGGGAGCAGAATCTTAGAAACATGGAAAAAAAACCCTAACAGTGTACTTTAGTGCTGTATGCAAACTTTTAGGTACTAAGCTTCCTAATCACTACCGTATGGCTCATAAAAGAAGCAATCCGATACCAAGTACCAAGAGAGGTTGTTATTCCTCTGCTCTATCCTATACCACTCCAAATGTTAGAACAATAAATACATTTACCTCTTGTTTAAGATCACTTAAAATAAGTTGTTTTAATTAAACCTCCCAGCAATCTATCTGCACTAAGTGATTAAGTGCCTCTTCTCTCAGTGAAAGGAGAAGGGATTATCACAAGACAAGACTGATTGAATTATGGGCAGAACCAGGACTGGGTAAAACTGCTGAATATTTCCATCTAAATTCATGTGAAAATACTGAAGTTTGAGTTTGCGTGATGTTATTCCTCTCAAATATTCCCCCTCCTTTCAGTCCTTCTTCCCTCCCCACTGCCCCAGAGTCAATGAAATAGTTATTTCCCTCAGGTTAAAGTTCAGCTTTGAATATCAACTTTAAAAGCTGCCCAAGAAGAGAGCTTGCTTTACTCAATGGGCATCATTTTCAGCAAATAAACTTAAAAAATGGAAATGTAGCAATTGTGTTGATGAACTATAGCTATTTAAAATTCTATCAAATTTGTAAAAGTTTAGAGTTGCTTAGTAATGGGTTCTTTGCAGCTGTATCATAAAAAGCGTTTGTGGGAGTTGTTACGCTATTTGTACATTATAACCAGGAATATCTTGTGTGAATTAAAATTCAGTAATTATTCTTTCAAACGAAGCTTCTTAAATTGCTCTCAGCTTAGGAATCACACTGGTGGGTTTGCTGTTTTATTGCTAGCCGTAACACTTTCAGGATGGAAAATAGTCACAATAAAAGGCTCTTTTATGTCTTGTAGTACGTCCTGCGATGGTTATGGCAGGGGCTTTCTTTTATCTTTCCTACTCTCATTTTTCTACCCCTACGCCGGTACCTGACGTGATGGATTGGATGGAAAACTAAACCATAAACCAAAGCCTGGCACAGCGCAGGCAGGCAAGCACTCTAGACATACTGCATACTGCATTTATTTGGATTCTTTACCTGCAACCTCCCTGCTGTTTTAGTACTGAGGCCTCTCTTGGGCAGAGAGAGGCAAGCATGCTACTCTCAGTTTCCTTTTCAAGTTCCCATCTTTCCCCCTTTACCCCTACGCCGGTACCTGACGTGATGGATTGGATGGAAAACTAAACCAAAGTCTAGATCCTGGCACAGCGCAGGCAGGCAAGCACTCTAGACATACTGCTCCGCTAATTTATTTGGATTCTTTACCTGCAACCTCCCTGCTGTTTTAGTACTGAGGCCTCTCTTGGGCAGAGAGAGGCAAGCATGCTGTGTGGTGGTTTTATTGTGATGTGGACAAATGATCGCGAGGGACTAGCTGGAAACTATTGAAGATACTAGCTTGCAGTGGGGGTATTTAAAGGTAAATGCATTAACAGTGCACTGCCGCCTCCTTTTATCTCACCCACCAGCATGCTGCGGGCAAGTCAGGCAGGATGCCACCTTGGGAACCGATTGCTGCCATTTGCATTTTATAACCAAACTCCAAATAGGAGTGAGAGGGAAAATGCAGACAAAACGTGAGAGTAGAGCTAAAGGCGCAGTGTTGTCTCTCGTTTTTAAATTATCCTATTATTAGCTGAGGGGGGCCTATGTTGCGATTAGGCGTAGGGTCTGACTGACTTAGGCTCCAACTTTCACTGAAGGGCAAATGAAAACAATGTGTTAAAATGTCATTCCTAGTGTTCTTCCACTGGGTGTGAATTGGGTAGTTTTGGCTCCTAATTTTAAAGATTTCTGAAGTGAGCAAGACACAGTACCAATCCCAAATATGATTTTTTTTTTTTGCTGGTCGTAATACATGGCGTTGCCAGTTGCCAGTGCTAGTGTGATTTCTTTCCATGTCTTTCCAAGACTACAAATATAAAGAAAAAATCATAAATGAACCTGGGGGACTTCTTACTGCGTGGCACCTCAGACTATATGTGAGTATGAGAGAAGGAGTGAGATGCCACTGCTCTGCTTTAGTGTGTTTCAGCAGGGACTTCGGCAACTGAGAGAATCTGCTCTCTGGCCTCCCGACCAGCTAAAATGGATCTTGGTTTCAGCACAGGATCGCAGCCATTCTGCCTTTTAAAACACAGTGGGAAGTTTGTTTCCTGCATAATTACAGCAAAAATTCAGTCTTTTCGGGTTAGGTACAGAGCTATATGTTACTAGAATGTACTGCAGCATAAGAAAACCACTCATGAGAGTCTGTCTTGCAAATAACATTTACATTTTTGCTAATTGGAAAGAATCAAACTTTTGTTTAGCTGTACAGATATGGTTTGATGTTTTTAAAGGAAAGGAATTCCAGAAGGGCTGTTTCATCAGCAGCGTGAATTAACAAAGAAAAAGGAAAAAAAAAAGAACGAACAGAAAGAAAATTAAACGTTCCCTCACACAAATTTTCCAGTTCAAATGTCTGAAATACATGTGATCTTCCAGCTACATTTTCCTCTTGCAAATCCTAGTGTTTTTTATTAGGACAAGTTTCATTTTATTGCCTTGTTTTCCTGTAAAGCCAACAAGTTAAAACAACAGGATTTAATTTTGGATTGGCAGGCCAGCTAAGAGATAATACATTGTGTGCCCCCCTTTTATCTTTTTCTTTTCCTTCCTCCGCCTGCTTCCCGGTCTCCTTGAGGTGCTCCACTCTGCCACTGTGCTGCTCAACTTATTGGCCTAAAAATCTTTGCAGGTGATTTATAGAACCCTATGGTTATTGTATGGCTAATGATTCATGGAACTTCATTAAATACCAAGTATGTGCCTGCTTACTGTCTGTGCACACTGCATATTAGAACCTTTGCACTCCCCCTCGCAAATTGCCCCCATTAAAGTCGCAGACAAAAGGTCCTCTCAGTAGCTTACATATTTTCCCACATGTGAGAGAGCAATTGGAAACTTCCTCTTGATAACTAAAAACTTTTGAATTAGAATTTATGAGAAGGGTCTTTTGGTCTCATTGCCTAAGGGCTGAAACAGATCCCAGTGTGTACAAGCGTTCCTTTGATGCATGGAGCTGCACAGGGTAACATTTTTTAACAGGATCAAAAAGTGTAATGCAGGGACAATGTGCGGAGGCCCTTACTCTGACACAAGGAGTCAGAGTCTGTGTTTTTCCAAGGCTAAAAATGTAAAAGTATGTGTCCAGGGTAGCAACAACATTTTATATTCTTTTTAATTGCAGTAAAGTCCAAGATAAAATAATGGCAGTCAGTGTTACAACTTCCTTTTCTTTAATGTTCCTCTAAAAATGCTTTGAAGCCGCTTTTACCTTTGGGAAAGTATTGTATATGTGTTAGGGGAAAATATATCAAAAAGAAAATAAAGGGCCAGATCTTTAATTGGTAGAAATCAGCATGGCTCTATTACAGGGATTGGAATTTCTCAAGCTGTGGATATGGCTAAAAACTTTCTGTCATTTCTCACCATGTGCGAATATATTCCTGCCCACTTACTTACTCAGTAGGACTATCCTGTTCTGAGTTTACTGTTGACAAAACATTTTTCAACAGCACTTGTTACAAAGGCAGCAGAAGTCTTAAATGTACATCTAACTTTCAAATCATAAATATTTCCTTTGGTTTCAGCTGCAGTATTCAAGAGCTTAAAAGGAGGCACAGGCATATGTACTGGCTAATCTGAAGTCTCTACAAAAAGGTCTTGATAACTAGAATTTTTCTCACCTAACAGTAAAAGGAAATGACTTGGTACTCATTCAGGTGCCCTATATATGGTCTTTCATTATATCTCACTTCACACTACGTATGTCTATACACAAACAAGAGTGAAAAATAGGAACAGCTTCATGTTATGGGGCCAAAACATCACAGGCATTGTTATAAAATGGTCACGTTACATCCAACCTGTTGATTGCATTATTGCAATAGAGGTGCTTTTGAGGCAGATATTTTCTGTATTCACACTGGCAATATTTGTAAAATTTGCCATGACAATCAAGTCATACACATTAGCTAAACGGGATGTTTTCACCAAGAAAAAGAACCAGGTTTGAAATACTTTATCTGTCTTTAATGCAGCATGTTAACTTACTACTTGTTCTGCGACTGATGAATCAAATTTCTCTCCCTTCACACCATTTGTAGGTCTCCCGAATGAGACAGAAGATTTAACCCTTGGTTACTTTTGTGGTCAGTTAAGAGCCAAGCGAACTTTTCAAAATGAGTGTAAGTTTGGCTTGGCCTCGCTGTTGCAAATTTTCTTCTTCTCCAGTAGCATACTGCCAGAGTGTCTGAACCTCAGTGGTGATCTTTAGAGAGCACGGTATATGGAATATAAAGAGCCCAAAGAAAGTGCTATCTAAAAGACCAGAATAACCTCGCACATAAGTCAGAAAATGCAATGGAATTGGTGGGGGACAGTGAGAAACTTCCTGGGGATGGAGGGTCTCCTAATCTTTGTTTGTATGGTGCCAGTGTGACAGGGTCTTTGTCTAATTTAGGTTTGACTGTTCTCTTATGTTTGTTTATTATTAATATCTCTAACTAATATTGATATTTATATTATATATCATATATCATATAATGTATAGACATATATTATATGCAATATTTGTACAATGCCATCAGATATCATCAGCTTACTCAGAGGGCCATATTTCACTAATTTGGCCCTAACTTTGTCTCATTTTGGATATATTAAATTGTGACTCCAGTAGATTTGGGCTGCTAAACTGAGAAAAAAGATCCCTAAATTCCTTTCTTTTTCCATGGCAGAATGGAAACAAATAAATAGAATAAGGTGGCTAACAGTAAGGAAGTGGGTGAGATGGCAAATTACCTTGCCCCAAGTTTCACTCAATGGGAATTTGGAATATGTCCCTCAACAAAGGCTTGGGCACACATTTGAAATGTACTTGTTGCAAAGCATTCTCTTCCTTCCAGCTGAGCAGCATATAAAGCATTGGCTTGATTGGAGCCATCGCTGTCTAAAACTGGAGTGCCCCAGACTAAAATTCCAGGGCAGTAAACAGGGGGAGAGATTTTTCTTTGTGAAATAGTTTGAAAGTTTCAAATTCAGAAATCAAATTTTGTGAGTTTCATCCATCCTCAATAATGGTCCTCTGTAAGTACTTCATCAGGACAGGCGTAGAAATGTCTGGCTGTTAGATCAATAAAAAGCAAGAGAATTTTAGAGCAAAATTAGGCGAAAGAAGAGGAGCACTATTAAGTGTAGGTAAACATAAAGAATTTATTAGTATACTTAAGAGTAGATAAACATTTTTACTGTGGGGATAATAGCGGTAAATTGTTCGAGTAAGCAGGAGGCTTCTCTGATTCACAGAAGCATTAGCAGGTGGGAGTTGGCCGTGTGCTGAGATTTCTTTTGCTGCCGCTCTAGTTTCAGCTGCAAGGTTTCGTAATTCCCACAGGGAAATGTGGGAAAGCAACATTGGGAAATGCTGGTGATTTTGAAAGTTCAGTCAGTTTGGGTGACATTTGGCATCATCATTTTTTCCTTCTGGTGAGATTCCATTAACTTTGCTTACTTTGTTGGCAATAACTAAGAACACTATATAGTTTTTAATTGCAATATGGGAACCTCTACCAGGATGACTTAAGGGCAAAACAGCTGCACCCAGTCTGTTCTTCCTCCTCTTCCTGAGGTTAAATAAAATCTGGTCTTATCTGAATATGCACCCAGAAGACTGGATGCTTATTTAAACCCCAGTTAGGGAACATATTTAAGAATATGCCTAATTTTAAGCATGTGCTTAAATCAATGCGACTTAAGCAAATGCTTGAAGTCAGGCATGTGGTTGAGGTGTTATCCTGAATGTGGGTCCTAATCCTTAAACAATAGCAAAGCCCAGAGGAAAGGGCAAGCTATCTGGGTTCCATTCTTGGCTCTTTTGTTGGTTGTGTTATAGTCTATAAAATAAGGATCATTATTCTTATCCCTCTTTGTGAGGCACATTGAAAATTATCGGGGAAAAGCACTCTGAATACTGTTATTATTGGCTATACTTCTTGAGACTGAAAAAATTTGAAGACAGACATTCTCAGTGGATTTCTGGTTCTTCCTCCTTTCACTCAGGCAGGAAATACCATGAGAATGGAAAGAAGGATGCGTACCCATGATCACAAATAATCTTAATCTCCTCTTTGCGTTGCCGCTGTAAATAATTAGATATTGCTACACTATTGTTTCTGGAAGTTCCCACAGCGTATGAGATGTACTGGGTGCAGACATACCTGCTTCAGATATCACAAGTGAGCTGAAAACTGTGTTGGAAGATGGGGGGGGGGGGGGGGGGGGGGGGGGGGTCTGGTCCTGGTTTCTTCACAACATCTTAAAGATAATAGACCAAGATGATCAAAGGAGGATTGG
>NW_008794281.1:867570-901179 GCF_000699145.1 Aptenodytes forsteri
GAGCTGAAAATTGTGTTGGAAGATAATAGTACAATGGGGAGGGGGGGGCGGGGGGGTGAGCGAGTGTTTGGGGGAGGAGGGGAGGCTGCGTGTTCCTGAGCCCACATTATTAGTAGAGCTGCACTGAAGATAGTAAAGAGGCACAAGCTTGTATAAGTTTAAAAGCTTGCTTGAAAAGAGCACGCTGATCATAGTTGCTAAAGGGGCAGCACATTAAGGCAAACCATCCTTAGTCCCACATAGCCTTATTAAACGCTGTTCCTATCAGTGAGGTGTTGCAGGACCAGGCTCCGTGGTGCTAGGCTCCCATGTGCAGTGCTGTGTTACTGTTTGGCTGAAAAAGCTTGAGGCAGCAAAGAATCTATTATTGATGATAATTCAGAGTTCCTCACATTCTCACTACCTTAAGTCAGAGCTCATTCTCCAGCTTCCATGTGAAGGGCCTGGAGCCAAGGCCATGAGCCTGTGTATATGTGTTCAGGACAGTTAATATTTATGATGTATCTTACTGGGAAAATTAGTATAAAGCTGTGTTCCAACAGTACATTTATCCCGTGACCTAGTTTTATGAATAACGTGCTGAAACACGGCCTGCTTGATTTAAACCTTTGTCACCCATTCTGATGGATACAGTGCCTAGCTTAGGCTTATGCAACACAAGCTAGGATTTGTGCAAAAATGTGATGTGTATTAGTGCAAGGTAAACAGATGGTAATGCTTTTGTTAATACCAAGCACATACAAAGATATTTATCGAAGGACCACATGTAAGGTCCATAGTTCTTGGCAGAGATCCCTACGCTGTTACATCAGCTAATAAGAATAACCATTTTATTGCATTACATACAGTTTTTGCAGGGTTACTTCAGACTGTGCAGGCGGCTGCAAAACTTGCCACAATTCATAGGCTAAGTATCTGATTCTGAATAGTGTTGAACATCTATAATACCCTGTTGGTTTTTGTTGTTATTTTTATTTTATTGCTATGGCTCTCGGCATTTCTCCAGATCAACCTCCTCCTAGGGAATTCCACTGCTGCTTACCAGCTCTGAAATATGTATAAGAAAGCCAGGTGGTGAATACACTGAAATGTTGGAGTGCAGGTACAAGAAATGGTTAGTGAGAGATTTCAAAGGGAAAGAGAACGAACTGTAAAGATTAGAAGGGAACTTTGACACTCCACCAGCCACAGAGAAATGCAGGCAACTCTGGAGAAGGCAGCAGTTGTTTTTAAAGAAGAGAAGTGTGGCTAAACGCAATTTATGCCAAAGAATGTTGCATGTGAAAACTACAAAGCTGGTTTAGGTTGGCAGAGCTTCCTCGTCTGATTTATACTCTCTTCTTCCATCATCAGCAGCAGAGATTACTTGTATCATGTACTGGGGAATCTCAGTCCTTGGAACATAGGCAATGCCCTGGGGGTATAGCTAGTAACTCTGCAGAAGGAGAAAAGAAAGTTTTCATTACTACAACCAACCAACAATAAGAATTTTGATTTTCATCTCATCAAGAAGACGTTACTTCTCTGGAGATAGCTGGTACTGTTTTGAAAGCCATTTCACAAGGCTTACTCTTGACTGTGGAGCCATCTAAAGAAGCCCCTACCCCTGACTCCAAAGCCCTCTCACTTCCCCTCAGCTGTGCTAGCGCAACTGTTTGTGGGGACACGTTGTTGGCTGGATCACAGAGGCTGCAGTTCAGCAAACACAAGAAAAAGCCAGGGCAGCTGCTGCTGAAGTAGCCATCCTGTCCTGTCCCCTGGGCCAGGTCTGCTGTTCCCACCCTGTAGTGCTTTCTCTCTTATGCTGGCAGACCATGAGTGGTTCATTGGCTATACAATGAACCAATCTGGAGAACCAATTTGGCTGAAAATGGACAAATTTTGACATTTTTTTCCTGCCACGTTCATTTTCAGCCAGATCAGTTTCCTAATCTGTTTTACCTCGAGGCTGTGCACTTGCTTGTGCCAGGATGAAGAAATGCTGCTCAGGAGTAGGAACCAGCAGGTGAGGAAGAACAGAGGGGCTTCTTTCAGGTGGCAATGCTTGGCCACATTGACCTCAAGTGTTTCTTGATAAGACAATATGACTTAATCAACAATAAAAAGAACTTGGAAGAGAAAAGGAAAGGAACGTGCTTAACCCGGACCATCTCAGTGATGCTGTTTACAGCAGGGTCTTCAGTAAGGACATAACTTCAGTGAGGTACTGACATATCTGAGGGCCACTGAAGTGTCATGGGTGCAGGGACCTACTTTGCTGTGGTGGCACAGTTATGTGGGATCACACCCTAAGCATCATATTTTTGATATCAGGGAGGCCTGCAGTTTCCAAAGAGGTGTACTTTTGAAACCATGTAGGACAGCGAAGGCAGCGTGGGTAGCATGGAGCTACTCCAGCGGCACTCCATGACCTAAAATTCTGCACTGAGAAACAGAAATGTATGCAAGGTCCTGACGGAGGAGAGCACAGGTGCCAACTCCCATTAACCTCAATTCTTAAGCACATAATATAACCTTTCCTGGATATGCTTCCCTCAACCACAGCACGCAACTAGTTGAAAAATGAAAGGAAAGTCCAGAGTTCTCAGCACTGGACGAGATTCAGATCCCCTTATATTCATTCAGTAGTACTTTATTCCATAGCATTGAAGTTATTAGGATCCTCACAGGTTAAAGCATTACCAAAAGATAAATGAGGGTATGACAGTGTGGCCTATGTATATATAACACTACTTCTGTCACTAGGATAGTTTCAGGCCAGATTGCCAACTCCTTTTTCCTTGGAGAGTGGCTATGAGCAGCTGTAGTTGCGTTGACTTTATAGATCTGATTATGAATTTTCATCAGAAAGGTAAGGTCCTCATGATCTGGACCCTACTTGTTTATCATTATTTATATACTGCCTTCCTGTCATTGTAAAGATAATTTAGTTTACTCTTTCAAAGACTAATTTGTATCATCACTGTATTGTATACAATTCTGTGTATAATTAGATAAGAAATGGAGCTGAAGAAAGCACTTTTGCAGTGATTTAAGTTAGCCTACTTCAAGACACCGCTCATGCACATGCTTCATTTTAAGACCTAAATGTCTTTGATTTTGGAACAGTGGTGTGACTGAGAAGCAAATAGTGTTAAATTAACTCTGTTACTTTCAACTCCGTCACAACCATCTCCCTGTGAATTTTATGGCACAGATTTTCTGAAGTTAAAATCCTAAAATCCAGCCCATTATCACTGGGACAGTTCCCAGTAATTGTAAGCAGGAGGAACGCAGCAGCGGAGCATATATACTCTTCAAGTCATTTGCTGGCATATCTGCAGCAAAGCTATTAAACCAGTCGTCGTCTTGGTCTGAGATTTCTTTTAAGAGTTTTCTCTATTGTAAACATTCCACTCCATTTTCTTCTGTATTGTAGCAAATGTCAGAATTCAAAGGACTGTCATCGGCTGACATAAAGACCACTGCCCCTTCCCAGGAACAAACCATGCCACAGTATCTTTCCTAAGACTGTCGCTATACTGCATTCATGTTGGCAAGCTTCCACCCTGAGAGTTTCAATGGCTCAGTATTCTTCCTTCTCCTGGATTTTATCCCCCAAAGTTTTTTCAGTTTAAAGCCAGTTTGAAGAGACTCATCTTGGGCTTCTAGTGGATAGGAATGAAGTGGACACGCAGTGGGTAAACAGAAAGCTCCAGGCTTAGTGGTGGCCATTCCTCTATGGTAATGATCAGTTTGGGGTCAAATGGCAGCTGGGAGGTTGGATCCCAAACTGGTCACAACTCATACCACTGGAGCTGTTACAGCTTCTCTTAGCTGAGGTTCTGCTTCGGGCGGTTTTGATTTCTAACATTTCTGTTATTATTTTACAAGTATTTCAACTACTTGCCAGTAGGTGTGTCAATTGCTTTGTCTAATCTTCCTTTTTGCTGATTCTTGTTTCCCTAGGCACCTCAATAAATTACCAGAACTAGGACAGGGTCCAAACCAGTAATAGTGTGTAATCATGATGTTTGGGAAAGTTTTCTTCCTTTTGCTGATTCTTGTTTCCCTAGGCACCTCAATAAATTACCAGAACTAGGACAGGGTCCAAACCAGTAATAGTGTGTAATCATGATGTTTGGGAAAGTTTGGATTTAAAATTAGAAATGAAGGTTTCTGCTAAAATTGCACCCAAATCAGAACTTCAGATCCATTTTTTTCCCTCTGAAGACTGAGTAGATTCTCTGAAGCCTGAGTTACACCGTACATCAATGAGATGTAGATTTATATCCATCCTAACCAATTCCCTCGAGTACCTCATCTTTCCTATGCAATTGGGTAGGGTAGACCTTCAGAGACCAGGAAGAAACTTGAGGTTTAGGTGCTAGATAAGACTTACCAAGACTTCTGTCAGACCTGGATGCTTTCGAGATTGTTACATCTCTGTGCTCAAATCCGCTATCTTTTACACGAGTGAATCCAGATTTTCAAAACTGAAAGCAAAACTCTTCTTTGCCATCTTCAGGCTGTTTAAATGGCTTTGATTATTTTGTTTAGCTGCTCAGCTGAATATTATACAGAACAGTTATGGGTATATCAGTGGGGCTACACTGAAGCGAGCAGCAACTTAGGCCAGTGGACCGTCAGTGTCTCCATCTCTGCCATGTTTTTCCTCCTGTCATGTCTTCTATTAACATGAGCAAATATTCAAAATGCCTAAATCAGTTGGAAACAAAAGTTTAACTGCAAATCAGTGAGTTTCAGGTTTCTAAATCACGTAGGCACTTTAAAAAGCACATCTGTATTTGATATAATAATTAGTACTCAGAATTGGGAACTGCCTGGTCTGTAATGACTTCTAATGGACTATGTGATCTGTGTGATCATTGCGTAAGGAAAACATTATGGAACTTACTTCCATATCTAAGGGCAGAGTTATTACACCACCCTATAGCTTAGCAGTCTAAGTGCTACAACAGTAAATTAAAATAAATCTATCTGAAATAACTGTTTATACAACTGACATTGCCAGGAGCAGGAGTGGACATGAAATAACAGCACTTTTATTTCAGGACTACACACAGTATCTGATTGATTGCAGACCTGATACTACACCCAGGATGCCCAAGATTTCATTGTGGTTTTTCCAGTTTGTTTGACAAGTTGAAATATGTATTATGATACCACATGAAAAATGAAGGTCTTGATCATGTAACCCATTTTCAGGTGAATGATCCCATTTGGTCAAAATGGATCATTTGTGTTTGTAGGAGTTGTAGGACTGGCCTTTCATTTTTGCATAATTCATTTTTACATTAATAGATAAAACTCTACTTGTGGAGATGAATTGACATTTTTAAGGCAATTGGTAATTATTGCAACTTCATAGCGTGGCATGAAGTTTTATTTGGATTTATTTCCTTCAGGTTGCCACGTGCTAGCAGTACTAGGAGATGGCAGGAATAGGATGCTCTTTCTTTGACCCATTCATTTTAGAAACGTTTCTTTTGTTAAAAATTAGTCCAGTGGCCTTGGGACAAGGCAAGGGCAGGGAGGGGATTTTATTTTGCCAGGGGCAGAATGTCAAGACTTATGGGCCCTTCTGCTTGAATGAAGTTGAGAAAATGGATTGTATCAGTGAGGTCGCTCCCTTCACAGTCAGCTTCGTTGGGCACAGAGACCCTCCACCATGAAAACAAACCTCTGTTTTACAAATCAGTGCCCATCTGCTCTCTGTGGCAGACAGTGCAAAGAGCTGCACTTGAGGTGCAAGGTGTTTACTTCTCCCAAGTGGATGCTTAGTTAGTGTCACATTCCACACAGCTCTCACGTAAAAAAAATCCTGTAGTCGGAAGGCCAAAATTAGCTTCTCTTTAAAAGCCTGAAAAAGCAAAGAGGAGATTAAAAACTATGTGGGTCACAGTAACCCTCTCAAAATGAAGTGACTGATACTGAATGCTGAGAATGAACTTTCTTTTCCCATTTCCAGACAAAAAAAGAGAAAAGGTTCCTCTAGGCTCTGGTTTTAATTGGACTATTTGTTTTAAATTGGACTATTTGCAGTGGCTCTGATTCCAGGTCCAAGGCCACCTATTTTGAACTGTCTCAATCATGTTACGTCAAAAGGAAAACCTTTATTAGATTTCAGCACAAAATGGAATGAATGACGAAAACCAACTGAGCCAGGTAAAACCTGGGTGGGGGGGAATAGTGTGATGACAAAGAGAGAGAGAGTAATAAGCAAAAGATTTTTTCTGAAAGCACATAGGAGCCTTTAGGCATAGAAAGATATAGTCCAATGCACCATCAAACAGCCCACGCCGTAAGCTGATGTGGGGATAGGGTTGTTAGAGGGTGACAAACTATGTACCCAAGTAGATAAAACTGTTTAGGAACTTAGGAAGAGAGTACATTGACATTTATTACCCAGTACAATTTCTGCCCCTTTGATGGTGGTTAAATACCTGTTTATAATAACCTAATAACTAAAAAGTTACTTTTAATGGAATTTTTGTGCCAGGATAATGCTAGTAAAATCTAAATATATATGCTTTATGAGAACAGCTGTGCAAATATATTTTCTGTAAGAACCAAAAGTGAGGAAAGAGGGAGAGGAAGGAATTGGGGGGGGAGGGGAGTGAAACCAGCTTACAAGCAAGAAACAGGAGGGGAAATGCATTTCAGACTGAATGAACATCTCATTTGGGAGATTTCATTTGCCTTTTTTAAAATTAAACATAACTGAATATCCAAGTGAAACTTTCATACAAAATTAACATCTGAAGTGATTTGCCTTGAAAAAACTGTGAGATAAATAATTTAAATTTTCAAAATAAAACCAAAGTTTGAAAGAATATTCAACACAAAAACTTAATCCTTTTGGCTATGAAGATTCACATATGATTAAAAAAGTATTTGTCTGAAAATTTCATTAATTTATTTTTCAACAGATCCTTTTCTCATGCCAGCATTTAATTGATTGAGCAGCATTCTGGAATGTAGGTGTCAGAATTTAGAGACTGGGGTTTAGGTCTATATATATATACATCATTATATTTCCTCTTCAGTCTGGTCTTCATGTAGTTTATACCTTGGTATAATAATTTTGGAACCCAATAGGATCTTTTTTTTTTCTTTTTTTCTTTAACCAGAGTAATGATATTGATATTTGCGTGATTGCTATTAAATTACAATCTTACAGGAATACATTTTACTATTCCCTTTCTGTATGGGACAAGCCAACTATACCAATATAGCTAATGGTGCAAATTAGGTGGGTAGAGAGTCCTAATTACTGAAGTCATGTAAAACTTCATGTAGTCTACTGGGTGTGTGAGTTATTGCCTTCTCAGCCAGCACCTCTGCAAAGAATATGTGTAAGTGATTATGAGCAGTCCCTTGATATTTTTATTGAATTGTCCACACACTGCTTCTTCTCCAACAGCAATAAGCACCTAAAAAGAGTCATACCCTGCACAAATCTCAAGAATGAACACAGTAATCCTATACTGGAATACACTAATACCTCAAAAAATAACCAGGGTGAAAAATGTTTCCCAAATTCTCCCTGACAGACACAGGGAAGCGTGGTGGGTAAACTAATGTTTTCATAAAAACTGAAGGTATTTTTTCATTTGAAAAAAAATTGGCTTGTGTAATTTTTATGTTCATTTTTCCTCCTTCTCTTTTTTAAAATTATAAGGTTAATTTTCAATGGAAAAATGTGTCAATTTGCCCTAATAAAGAGTCTTTTGAGCTTTGCCTAATGCTTGGGCAGCAGGCCTCTGAGGAATGTCAGGAGATGGAGCAGCAGCATTCTTCTGGCTGCCGGTCAGTGCGAAATCAGCAGCGCAGTACGACGGTTGACTTACTACGCTCCTGGAATTGCTGTCAGTCAGATTAGATGCGAAACTCAGGGCTGAACCTCAGAACATGTGTTGCCTTTTTCCCTAGACTTTGATAATCTGATCTTTGGAGTTGTGTGTTCTCCTACCCAAACTCCTCTTACAATTTCTGTTTGAAATGTCAGTGTTTACTCAGCCCCAGTTTCTGTCCCTGCTTTTCTGTCCTGTTTGCCAGCTTCTGCCCTTTTTACCCAAGGTGATTTAATCAAACTGGAAGATAAAATTATATGGTCCGAAAGATTCTGCGCAGACTGAAAAATGCTATTATTTAAATAAAGGGTGTCTGAAGCCACCTTTTATAATTAAACCGGTTTATGCATGTGGAACATGCTGGCTGCATTATGGAGAAACGATCATTTTAAATTTAAAACATGCTCTCCCTCATTACAGAAATGTATTCTGCCTTTTTTTTTCTTTTTTTTTTCCCCCCCCTCCCCCCCCAGTTCGTTTAAACAGAGATGCCATTCCTTTCTCCATCTGAGTTAAATACCACAGTATCCTTTTCGGCAGGCTTCTAAGCTAAATCTAATCAAGCTGTGTCACAGCTCTGTCAGGCAGGTTGCTCTTTCTTTGGCCTTGAATAATTGGAAGAATGTTGGCACTTGTGCCTGGGCCATGAGAACGTGACCCGAGTTGATATTTAATCTACTTCAGTGCTAGGCTGCACTAGGACTGGGGCCTAAGCCAGGCCTCGGGAGCAGTGTGTTAGCCATCAGCAGCACTCATTTTACCTTGAAATGGATTCCATTTGATGTATCATTACACCGCTCCAGGAGAATGCTTTAATGAGACAGATACATGCGCTGGAAAAGATTAAATTGTTGTCCTTTAAACTCTTTTTTGCTTTGCTAGCCTAATAGCTACAAGGTGCTGGGAAGTACCTGGGAAAGGCAAAAAGGTTACAGAGCCGGCCAAAAATAGCTAAAACTGAAGGTCTGTCATCTTTGGATCTGCAAGCACATTGCAAGAATTGCAAATATCTGGTCCGCTCTTCTCTTACGCAAACTAGAAGCAAGCACTGAAATTATAGTTCCATTTTCACCTCTTTTCAGGGAAAGCTGGTACTATGAGGGGATTTCAGAATTGCTTCGTGTATTTGTTACTTCGAAGCAGCCCTCTTTGTGCACAAATAAAACATTCATCATCATTTGGGATGTGGGAGAGAAAAGTTTTCATTCCTCTTCTCACAGGCGTATATAAGCTCCAGGAGCCCTCAGGAAAGAGGAAATTCCTTTCAGATCTATGGGTTGTTCCTGCTGAGCAATCTGAAGTCACAATGTATTTCAATAGTTTTGTTAACACTTTCATGCAGATTTCGGTGAGAGCTTGTGAGGTAGGGGGTGGTAGAGAAAAAACTGCGTGTGGGGGGAAATAGCAATTAGAACCTTTTCCAGCGAGAAGCGTTAATTGCCGTTTTCTTGACTCACAAGAAAGTCTTCTGACTTGAATGACTCGCTGAGGCTGAGGTGTCTGAAAATGCCCTAGACTCAGGTCACACACAGGAGGAACTATTTGAACTTTGCCAAACGGGGCAAACATACTCACAATTTGCAAAGGAGCCCGAGGCAACATTTAATTTGCATAAAAAGAAGGTGATTTCAATGACCCTTAATCTCTGATAATGAGATGTATCCATGTGGACACAAGAAGCTGCTGCACCGCGATCGGCGATTTCCGTATTAAATCTCAGTCCCAGAACTTCATTTTTTGCCGTCCACATTTTTCCACCGGTTGTCCCCTGAGCTTAGGGCCAACAGGCAGCTCCTCTCCATCTGACCACATAGTCTAAGGGATGTGAATAGTGGGAGAAAGGAGCTTTGTTGTGGAGTGAAGTTGTGAGACACTAATCAGGTGTGTTACTGATTAACTCGGCCTCCTCTGGAATGTCAATGACTTCTTTTCTTCCAGGCTACAGTATTAAGGGATGGAGTGTTTGTCCCTTTCACATGTACTCCCCCAGCCTAATTTCCACTTACATTGTTAGCAGAGGCCAGCACCTGCTTTTAAGTCATTCTAGCCCCTGAGATGCCGGGTGCCTTTTACATTTTACAGTATGTGAGTCTTGATAAAAGCAAAGTACTGTTTCAAAATATGATGTTAACTAAAATCTTTTCCCTCTTACTGTGATAAATCATTCTGTGGTCTTGAGAACAATCTCCTCAAACCTTTCACATCAGGCCAAGGATAATGCTGACCTTTGAAGACAGCTAATAAAACTGCCTTCTAAATTTGTGTTTGTATTCTGTGAAAGATCCTGGATGCATTAGCAAAGGTAATGCCAAGAGTCTTTTTATACATCTTTTTGTGTACTAAATGATTGGATAAAAATGAAAAACTTTCTGTAGAACAGACAAGAGTACTCACGGTTGTCCATTATCCACAGTTTCTGCTCTCTGTTTATTTTGACTATGAACCCTCCTATGACTAGAAAGTCCATTCCTCGCTGGGAATGTTTTCTCACAAGTAGGACAACAATGTCAGACTGACCTAAAGGAGGTTGTTCTCTCACATTTCCTTTGAGGTTTTTTTCCCTTGAATGTGACTTGTTTCAAATGAAGTGAGGCCGTCAGAGATGATCTTCTGCCACTGTCAAGTGACAGCTACCACATTGTTGTGTTAGCGGACATTCTGATTTTGTTTAAGTTCAGCTTCAAGCAGCCCCTTTACTGCATCTACTGACCATCGGGAAAGTGTTTACTGAGCTTATTTGCAGCATGGATTGTTTCCTGGAGTACTCTGATATCCCAGATTTTTGAATAGGTGACCAACCCACCTCTGCCACACTGTTGCCGTTACAGCCTCCTTGCCTGACATAACCACGATTCATTTTTCCTAAATCTTGGATTACAAAAACCCTGCAAACCTGGTATTTCTCATTGAAATAAAATGTTTTGGGCCAAATTTTCAAGGACATAAACAAGCCAGAAAACAGAATATTTGCAAGAGAGGACATTCCTGAGGCCAGTTATGGTTACAAAAGCAAACAAACAAACTCTCCCCCAAATGCGAGACAAATGATCACCTTTCTGACCTTTGTCAGATTGCCAGGTCTTTCCGATGGATTTCAGTGAGAATAACAGAAAGACAAGGAGTGCAGGGCCAGAGGCTGCTGCTGCCTCATTTTTTTCTTACACCTTGTGCATAATCTTAGGCAAGACACCTCTTTGTTGCAAAAATACTTTCAGATAAATAGCTAGGGGAAAATCTATTCTCTACTTGTGTGGCATCCATGACCAAATCAAAATCACATATGTTTATTATTTAAATTTATTGCATGCACTGGTTACAAACAGAAGACCAGGATTTGTCCTGTTAGCTGCTAATATAAGGCATTATTTAATAATTTTCTAACTAACTGCCATGTTATGTAGAAATGTTGTGGTATCTTATTAGAATATGACAACACAGTTTATCTGGTGGCTACTTAAACTGGCAAACATGGTGGTTGAACAATTTCCACTTAAGAAATGTTTGCTGGATTCCCCTTATTGGCCCTTTGTAGAAAACCGAATCAGGGAAAAGTGAGATATCACACAAACTGCCAAAATAATGCCTTCTGCTTGGCAGCAGCTGAGCAGTCTTCAGGTAGATCTAAAAGCATTGCTGAATCATCTGCACAACTAGAGAAGTATAAAGAGAGCAATAATAAGGAAAAGAAAACTAAGGGAAGCCAGGAGAAATGGAAAGAAAGCTAAGGGAAGCCAGGAGAAATGGAAAGCTGTGAGTGCAGAGGAAGGAAAAGCTGGGATCTGGGTGATTATTCTTCTACAAAGTGGTCAGCAAACTGAAAAGAAACCAGGAATACTATGGAAGTGTATGACTAAGCGCTGTTCGTCCTTACTGACTGTATCTTCACTCAGGACAGTAACAAACTCCGACACAGGCACTGTTGAGGCTTTCCCTCACTATGCTGCAATTACATATTTGGAGCTAAAGAAATCCTGAACTTCGGAATTTGTCTGTCTTTAAATATATGAGATATGGCTGGAAAACCATTTCATCTAACAAAGAAGGCTGAAAGAAAATGGGCTTTTTCAAAATTTTGTTTTCTCCCAAATCACAAAATGCTAATATTTTCAGCAGAACTGGAATACAAGCAGTTGCCTGCTACTGAGTTTGGGGGATTTTGATTTCATTATGCTGTGAAATAGTACTACAACATAAATATTCATAGCCTTATGCTTAACTTTAAGCAGCTGCTTAAGCTGTTTGAGTTCCTAGACCTGGTCTTCATATGTCAAAGAAATGACCAGACACATGCACAGAGCAAAAGCAGAGTTTTCAGAAAGATTCAGAAAGAAAAACACACTTCTCTGTGGCATTTTTGAAAACTCAAAAGCGTATCGCCACAGCTGTTGAAATTAGATGCTAAATGCAACAGTTAGATTTTGGGGAAACAGAAGGGTCTCCTTTGGTTTACACAGAACTGTCTCTTGAACTGCATTTGATTTTGCAGTTACAATTGCACACTGAATAGTAATGAACTGAAGATGTCCTGAAGCCACATGAAGAAAACCTGCATGGGAACTCACCCTGTAACACTCACTAGATGTGGAAATGCAGATCAATGGGCTGAATACAGTAGACTATGGAATTAATCTGCATTTCCTGCAGTGCTGGGAGCTGTTGTCCGAGCCGCCTAGCATACATCTTGCTGACACTTAGAGTCATAATTTTTTATGTAAATACCGTAAAGCTTTTTTCCTGGAAAAAAATTAAGTGCTTTCACTGTACAGTTCAGAGCTGCTCGTTACTACTAACTTTTTTTTTTCCTGCTAGAAATGGAAATACCTGACGGGTATTTAGAACTTGAGCCCAAGGTTCTAAACAGTTCTAGTAAATAGAGCCTATCAAAGATTCACTGAACTAATAGCCACTGGATTTAAAAGGCAATTAAAATAATTTCAAGCATTTTCTCTCATTCTGATGACTAGGCATGAATTTCAGTACCAAGTTTGCAAAACAGTTCATTAACGCCTGGTAATGTTAATAGACATGATGATTCTATCCCTGTCTTTTCATACTAGCAAGCTTAGACACAGTGGAAAATTTTGCGTTTGAAACCTTACTTGCACTTCTCCTTCCCTCTCTTTTTTGTTACCATCTTCTTTGCTCTTTCTCACTGTGGTGCAGTTTTAAATATTTACTGTGGTTGGATAACCAAGCTATTTCTTAATGTGGAAATACTCTTTTTAGTTGCAAATGCTCCTTTTATCATGCACAACATTGTTGTCTTTTTTATTGTTACAGAGTCATTGCAATTAAAGAAGCAAAAGGCTTCTGAGGTTATCTAGGCATATTCATGCCAGTGCAGGATTGTTCTCTGGAGAATGCTTGATCGCTATCTAGTTGTGAAAGGTCCATGGGATGGAATGTCTTTGGGTGGTTATTCTTCCCAAATTCTTCCCAATTATACATCTAGATTCTTAGAAAATTCTTTCCAACTGCATCTGGCTTAAAAAGCCCTTTCTGTTTTTTCTTTCCTCTTATCACTTCCTTTGTCATGGCAATACCTTCCTTGTAGCAGCTACAAACTCTGCCTCCTGAACAAACTGATCTGGGCCCAGAAGAAGCCTCTGCTGAAATCACCTAACTGAGTCTGGAAGAGTCACACTCAGAATACGGAGCCCTTCCTGAGAAAGGCAGAGCTCACATCCTCTGAAGTCTTTCAGGTGCAGCCTGCCCCTGGCCATACAGACTTCTGCTGGGCACTTCAAGGTCAGGCCAGGTGCCCTCTGTACAACTGAGCACGTTTAAGCTTAATAGAGGGGAAAGTGGTGTGAATGAAAGCAGATCTGATCCCAAGATGTGCACAGCATCCACAGCTCCCATTCATTTTAGTGTGGTTGTTCAGCTTTGTATTTTTCTTGGCAACGTGTCCTGATGGATGGAAAGCGAAAAGGAGGCAGTGGTGCTATGAATAGCTACGTTTGTAATTCTGCAAGGTGCTGAGTGCCCTCTCTCAGATTTCTGTAATGATGGATCTGAGCAAGGCACAAAATGGCTCCAACCATAAATAAAATAGGGAAGAATCCATTTTCTCAGTTCAGGTGGTAGGGTATGACCACATACCCATACGGCTAACCGTTCTTCTCTCCAAAGAGGGTGGTTTTACCCATACTACCTAATGGAAACCATGACGGTCTCATTCCATTCCTCAAACTGCTCTGGAAGGTTGTCTGGGAGAGCATTAGCTGGCCTAGGCCAAAACCAGACCTGGGAGCGTGCTGACAGTTTAACAGGAGGGATAGCTGTGTTCCAGTGCTTTCGCTGGTGTCCTGGCCCCGTTTCCTTTCCATATTTATACATAGCCACAGAACCCTTAAACATTCCTGCTGTCATTCTTTTCCTTCATATGCATACACCAACCGTGAAACGGTTCTATCATATGAATTACTTTATGAATTACTGACATTTAGAAAACCCAAGGAGACAAAAAAATCTCTATGGTTTGCAGACCTAGACACTGTATACATGAAAACTATCCTGAGTTAATATCTGCCCCAGAGATCCTGCAATCTAAACAAATCAGGCAAGCAAGAAATGAAGGAAAGGAGGCATTATTTTCTGTTGGGAGATGTAGGAGATTCTGGGTGAGATCCAGAAAAGGATTTAGGAGCCCTAAAGTGAAATTTGGGCACCTACATGTAAATTGTGATCATAAGGATCCCAGCTTAGCCCACCTAACCTCAAAAGAGTCTATATTCTATGGACTCTACCAGTTTTTATTTAAAAATCCCCACTGACCTAAAATTCTGCTTCTCACAGTACGACTACATCACTCGTGGCAGTCCTAAGCAGCTCAAAGCCTGTTTCTAGCTCAGGTGTCACAAAAACAGAAAAGAGGAGTTTTCCCACCTTTGCTCCCTAACAGCAGTGATCTCCCATGCATTCTAACACCTAACACATCAAAGTCCCTAAAGAAGGAGTGGTGGCCACTGCTACCTTTAAAAATTCAGCCACAGAGGAGCCTCCCTGCTACATCACAGGCAGTGGTTAAGAGGATTTCAGGAGGGAGTTGCAGTGGGAGCCCCAAACTCCACTTATAAGCAACAGAGAGACTAAACTATGGACTGGGAAACCATTTTAAGTTAATGATGGAACATGACCCAGGCACTCATTAAATTAAACGGTAAACAATATTATCCTGGTAGGATGCCAGCTTCTGGTGGTTTTCCATTTCAGTGTACCACTGCTCACATGAGAAATGCTCAATGAAGGTGATCCTCTCTTGAGGAATTTCTCTCTTTAACATGAAAATGACATTTCCAATGGCAAAGATGACCAAGAGGGGAAGGAGGTGATTTGGTTTCTGGAAGGACAAAGAGGTCTGCATTTAAAGCAAGGCAATTTTAAGGGGAATGCCTGTTTCTCTCCCTCCTTTTCCTGCCAGTAGGAGTACACAAGCAGGATGCCAAGGAGGCTCGTTACTGTATTTTATTCTCTAGCATGCAGAAACTCAGAAGGGACACAAGGAATGTCAGCTCCCAGTGGCCAGAAGGGAGCCGCGAGTGTGAGACTGAGTGCGAAGGCAAAGGGACTGTTTGGGAGGACTGGGTTAGCAGGAGGCTGGACAACCAAAGCTACAACAGCCCTGGGAAATCCATGACATGGGACATGCAGGGGGCCCATGACCATTGATCTCTGTATAGAGGAGGTCAGGGTTCAGTTTCTTCCCCTGCCTCAGGGGACTCAAGGCTCATGTCCTACCTCCCAGGAGAGCTCTCTGGCCAATGAGCAACAAGCTGTTTTGGGTGAGGATGCTCTCTGTCCATCCTGTCCAAGCTGTGCCACTAAGCAGAAAGGAATTCGTGAAACCAGAGGAAGAACACAAGTGTGTTGGGGTATGCTGCGGGACTATGGGAGAAACACGCTGGACTTAGAGAAGGGTGACGGGAGTGCTTGTCAGTGTTGCTGCTGTATTTCTGTGAAATGAAATCCTCCATGCCCTCTGCAGAGCCATTCTTCTCCCCAGTTGTCTGAAGCTCTATCAGTTCGGCACGGACAAGGTGTGACTATTAATCACTGTCCCACCTCCAGAGATGTTGCCACCAGGAGCTTTCATTCTCTAACAAAGTGGAAATCTTCAAAGCTGCATTTAAGAAAAACATTTAAGCATAAAAAAAAAAGGGGGGGGTTTAACTGCATGAATGTGGTGCTTCTATAGGCAGTTTATTAGCAATTAGTACAGATTAGTGTATCTCTGCTTTTCTGTAATAATTTCAGAGTGAAAAAGGTTCATTTTCACCTTCAATCAATCAACGTTAAGAACTCTAAGTTATCTCTATAAGAAGATAGTATCTGCTAAATTGGGGATTGTCTTATGATGAGCTTCTTCATATAGAAATGGCATATGCAGTTTAACATAATTTCAAAAACTGTTCTTTCCCCCAAATTAAGAATTTAGATCACAGGACTTAAATTTCACTCCTTAATTTGGTAAAACTCTCACTGGCTTCACTGGAATTGCCTGGTTGGATATTGATATCCGTGGGCTACCCATAAAATAGTGTTAGTAAATAAAATTTCACGGAATCTAAATGTTGGTAGTCTAAGACATTACTGTAGCTTTAAAATAGTTGCAACATTTCAGCCACAGTTGGTTGAGTGAATATTTAGTTGTGAATTCAGGCAGACATTGTAGGATGCAATCCCGTACCCTTGCAATCTATACCCTTGCTGACCTACCCAACGCTAAATTTGATATATCTGGAAGAGCCAAAGCTCCTGTTGAGAGCAGTGTAGGCAAGCCCTTGCTGTAACTGGGAAATTGCAGCGAAGTATTGCATTTGTATTGCAGTTCATCCTGAAATGTGCAAAGAATGATCCCAGCTCTAACATATTTTCAAACATAAATTTCATCTTTATGTGTATGTGTATACATATGTATACATTTACATGAGTGTATGAAAATGAGTGCAAGCCTGCACTGTTATTTTAGCTAAACTATGCAGCTGTAACATAAATGTCTATGAACATACAGCGAACACAAAGACACCATAGAAGAACTTGCCTGTTGCAGACTAACGCACAAACGTCGCAAAATCTCAGAATCAAGGAAATGTTGTAGCCTCAGTTCAGCCCATTACATCTATTGTATCGCTTAGGCAAAGTATTTCTCCAAAGGTCTGTGTGTCTCCAGGCCTTTATAATGTAAACCATGACACCTTGCAGTATTAGTTTCATATAGTGGTCTTGTCTTCCCGCAGGTGGAAATTAGTACACTTAGGATGGCACTTTTACTTGGGGTGCTGCTTCACCAGGAGACTTAATTACTTCCAAAATCGCCTGCTAACTGTGCGTGCCTCGCTTGAGAGGTTCTACTCTTCCAAACTGCTTGGTTTTGGAATACAGCTTTATATGTAAAATCATCCAGTATCGCTCTGCACATTGAAGACTGAGCTCCAAGGGGCTTTGCTGAGGAGAGCTCACCTGTCTGCCTGGGCAGGCCTCCGCCCGGGGGGCTGCCGGAGCAAATGCAGACCTTGGCATTTCTCTGCTCTTGTTCCCAATGCCCAACACCACAGCAGCCCCCAGCTGCCATGAGCAACAACTGCACGGAAGCTCCTGAGCAACCCCTGGATCAGGCCAAAGGCATTTTAGTCCCTACAGCCGTGTCAGGTTGGAGGCTCTCGAGCCCCCGCAACCTGTGTCAGGACAGTGCACATGACATGCTCAGCACCTGCTGAATATCTGAAGGCTTCACCCATGTATTTCTTGTTGCGTTGTCAGAGCACAGGGCAGACTCTAACCTCTCAACAGTTTGTAAGTCAGCCAGTTCTGGGCAAACTCTCAACAGTAAGGCAAAAGGCAGCCCTTGATCTGTTATAATTTAAATCCCTTCTCTTAAGTATGTGATTCTTGAATGCGCTTCTCTGCACAACATCTAAATGGGTTTTTTTTCCTCTTATCTTGTTTTGGAAAATGGGAAAGTTTCAACAAAAAAAACACATAAAACAGCCTGCGGTGAATACACGGAAAATATTGGGCCAAACAATTACAGTTTAATGAAGTAAAAAGTCCAAAAGTCTTGGAGAGAAAATTGTAAGTAAACATGATTGCAATTACTAATTCCACCTTTGAAGTATTTCCTGACAGTTTTTTTCTCTCACACATTAAAATAAAGGAGTTAAGCGAAAGATTTAAATGAACTAAAACCAGGGCTTTTATTCCAAACTCGGTCGCAGATTTAGTTGTGTGAAATATTTGTCACCAAACATTAGGATTTCACAGTATCTTCTTGCTTTAGGGCATTATTCAGAAGGCTTTTAGGTTTTATCTTTCTTATTGACAGTAAAGTTTACTATATTGTGGGGTGGCAAACAGATTAGGAAAAGCCCGAGCTCTTCCACCAAAGCTGGATGAGGAAGCAGGGCCTGTGCACTCTGTTCTCAAGACTTCAAACACACCAGATTCTCCCCCCATCATTTTTGCATAATCCAGTGGAATCTGACAAACAAAAGACTCTCAGAAGTCAGATGGCATTTAATTTGAGTAGTAGGTAATCAGTGAAAGAGAGTATCCTGGAGAGAAGGTAATTTGTCTTGAGCTGACAATTTGAGATGGATGTGCTGGGGTTATCTGCGGTGTCAGTTCAGTCAGAGATGAACTGAACTCCATTTCTCTTGCTAGAAGTCTAAATCAACAGAGACCTCGGAGATAATGAGGTATTTAATGTCTTCTCTCTTCTCCTTGCTAGGAGATCTCGCATCTTTTCTCACAGAAAGAGAGCTTGAAAGGAAAAGGAAAGGAAAAAAAGGAAATGACAAAAGGGAAAAGAAAGCCGACATAAAGGGAAATTTGCTTAGTAAATTAACTATAAGAGCCGCATTAATCTAATCTAACTAATGGTACATTTCCCCCCTCAATTGGAGTAGATCGATGGAGTCAGATAAACCATACCACTCTCCTGTCTCTTGGCTCTGTTTTCCATGCTGTGGTTCGTGGACCACTGGAAGACTACAGAGTGCTCGCTGGAGTCCTTGGAGAGATGCTGGGCCTTTTCTTCATAAACTATTACGTTTTGGGCATTGCCTAAAATAATGTATGGTAGAATTGGCCAAATCTGAGTTTCTCTTTTGGGGTAGAAGCCTTGTTATTTTAACACTGAGTACAGTCCAGATGAATTCTGGTCACTTTAAATGGGATCCAATGCCATCCAATTTGAGTATAAATATATTTTTATATGTTAATGGGGAGAAATGAAATAAAAACCTCATTTTAAGAAACTGAGTGCCCAGAGAAACAGAAAAGCTATGAGAACAAATTGCTAATGATGTTACTTTAGAAAATACGTGAAATTCATTTAGAAAAATTGACTGGTTTTTTTCATTGACTTGTACTGAGGAATGGCACGTACTGGAGGGGACAACATTTGAACAATGTGAACCTGTTATTTGTTTTATAGAGTATAGGTCCAAATCAAGATCGGAGCAATCATAACATAAAGTCTCAAAAAGCTTCTAGCTAAAGGTCACAGCCCAAGAAAAAAAAAAAAAAGAAATCCTGTTTGGGAAACCACTAAAATATGCTCTTAACTTTAGAACTTTAAACTTTAAAGCCAATGGCACTGAAACATTTGCTTAGTATTATGCACACTCTTAAATATCTGTCCTGAATACGAACACTGAATAACAAAAGAACTAAAAGAACACAGGGTGGCAGAAAGAAAGAATATTATTAAACAATGTTCTTTAAACAGCATGGCTTTAATTTCTTCTGTAAAATATACAAGTCTTTCCAAGAATCTGGCATTCATTTTTGCCTGCCTCTTTGCCCCAGCACCTAGATGAGTATGAATATTCCTATCGATAATTTGAGACCATGTCCTGCAGCAGTCTGTTTTGCTTCAGAAAAGCATTATTCAGGTTTCAAACTGGATGAAATATCTGGTACTAACAACCCAAACATTTGTTTAGCTCCTTGTTCATACACAGATCTTTGCATTTATACTCTAAAATAAAAAGAAGTAACTCATGCTTTCCTCATGAGTCACAAATCATTCCATTTCCTGATGAGTCTCAGGAAGTTTTTGTACATTACAGGCAAACAATTCAAAACAAGACCTCTCATTTTCAGTGATATTGTAAATATGGCTGGCCAACACTTTTAAAATTGAAAGTTCTCTTAAGAAATGATTTATTGTTATCAGTGCAATATTTTGCCATAACAATGTGTTTGAAAACCAATTTTTGCTATAAATCTTTTAAAGAAAATATTTTTTGAGCTCTTGTTGTCAACACATGTTGTGGGGGAAGACAATTTTCTAACCAGAGCTATATTTGACCTCTTACATTTTTCCCCATCAGAATTCTCAGGATTTCTCACCATGCTGGGTGGAAAGAGGCATGTTCCCCAGCAGACAGCTTTTGTGTGCCAACAGTTAGGGAAATTTCTGTTCCTTGGAAAATTGGTCCCAGTGCCTTAAGACTGAATGGCCAGCCTAAGGCAGAGTTTCCCTAACTGTGGGCTACAATCCCCCCAGGGCCATGAAAGAGTTCAAAGGGGGCTCTGAAGTGTTAGAAAAAACAGTGCTGGTCAGCAGCTGCTGACTTTTTCCTGGCTGGAAGAGTGAGGCTGTGGTTTCACGAGATTAAGTCTTCAGCACCAATTCTGGCTTCTGGTATTCCCTTTCCAGCCTTTCCCTACTGCTTGTTTCATCTTCCCTCCTGCAGTGCACGGGCCCCTCAGTTCTCCTGGCATATTGGTTTGTGGCTCTGCTGTGAAACGGATCAGGAATTTGATCCAATTTGGAGGAAGACACACAAAAAACTAAGTGTTTCTCTGCCAGGCTATTTTTAAGCTGGACTTGTTCCCTGCTCCAGTTCATTGCACAGATGCATCCATAGCTGTACTGGTAGAGCAGAGGGAGTGGTGTGTTGCAACACCGGAGCAAGGGATGAGGAGCAGGAACGCGCCATTCTGGCAGTGCTGCTGGAGGGCTGTGCCGGCAAAACCGCAGCCACAAGAGGAGCTTTAATTACTGGTGGCAAGAGGTTACGCTCTCTAGGGAACGTACGAATTGCTTTTCAGTGCCTTAATTGCTGGCAGCAGCTCAGTTCCTCCAGAGAAGGGGAGCGAGCATTTATCCCTAAAGCCAAAATTACAGCTGAGTCTCGCTCTCCTCCTCCCCTGTGGGGCACGAACGGCTGCTGACTCAGGGGGCTGCATGAAAACAGATGTTTCAAAAAGAGGCCACCTTTTCCAAATGTTTGGAAACACTGGCCTTGGAATCCCAATGGGATTTTATGTCTGGGTGCTTATGACAAATCCAGCCCAGTCTGATGGTGAACAGTACCTGAAACAGAAGTTTACTTCTGATCTCAGGAGGAGATTATTTGTCCTGTGGAGGATGGTCATGCTCTTGTGTCACTTACCACTGACTTAAACAACTTTATGTTGGTGTACATAAAGTGAAATTTTGATTCAGGGAAGCCACTTCACATTCAGAACCAACTTGATGCTGGTCTTAACAGTTCCAGCAAAAAAGGGTTGGTCTGAATTGCCGAGAAGTGGTATAAATAACTTCAAAACATTGTTACAACACACTGGCTGAGCTTCATAGAGGGACTCAATGAAAGCAGCACAGAGTTGGAGAACCTTGAATTGCCAAGAAGTGGTATAAATAACTTCAAAAGTTATTACAACTATTACAAGTTATTACAAATAACTACAAAAGTTATTAAGTGTGTTACAACACACTGGCTGAGCTTCATAGAGGGACTCAATGAAAGCAGCACAGAGTTGGAGAACCTAGAGCATGGTCTTCTCCTGCATCGCGTTAGGTGTCAGTGTCAGAGAAGAAGTGACACATAAAAGCAAATGTTACATGGTACCAGCTCAACTTGCACCGTACCTGCCCCATAGGAAACTTTAGTAGACAAATGCATTCTCTAGGTGAACTCAGCTTCTTTTGTACTAGCAGAAAAAAATACAGAAATATCTCTTCAGCTGGGGGAAAAAGCAAGTTAGATGTCAGCTGTGACTGTCACTGTTCTATTTTTGCTGATTGAATTCTAGCACATGTTTTAGATCATGGCAGTTAGTCAAGATTCATTTCATTGTAATAGTGAGGGAAATGAGAAAAAGTTCAGCCCATAAGACAAAGGGCTGCATTTTCAGAATATCAAAGCTACCTAGGAACTTTCCTGAAATCAACTGGATTTATTGCCTAAGTGTGCTAAGTTCATACATTCCTAATATATGTATAAACCCCTTTGGAAAATAGAATTTAGGTTCCTACATCATTTATATGCCTTTGAAAATTTACCAGGAGCCTGTTTATAGACCAGAGTTGAGAAGTCCATGGCTCTGAGAATCACACTGGTTTTAAATTGAGAAGATGCTATATGAAATCTAAATACCAACTTTATCATCCACATGCAGCCAGAATAAAGATAGACAGCCGTCTCCAAGGAGTGGTAACTTTGCCCTGCTGCCTTGTTCAGAGACTGTGCAAGATCACAATCTCCGTATCATGTGGAACCTTTTGTCTGTTGAAGAACCCTATTTCTGCCATGTACATAGGTCAGAAACCCCTCACACTGGTTTTATGCCGCATGCTACAAAGTCAAGTTTTCCTCTGTGATCTCCGCAAGCGTAGGTGTTCAAGGCTCAGATTTTAATGTTGTCCATAAAAAAAACACAGGAAATTTGCAAAGTTTGAATCCTGATCTGGATTCCAGTTTCCAAAAAACAACTCATGAATTTACTATGCTTAAACCTAAGGCTCGAGTTTAAAATCTAGGTTGACAGAAACCACTATTATGTATGATGCTTCTGACCCTGCCAACATGGACACACACACAGGATTCAGTGGGCAGCCTTTAGCCGCCACCATTAATCACTCCGACTTCACAAAAACTATTGCTGTGACCAAAACATGTCAACAATATGAGCCACATCATTTAAGTGATGCAGATGATGTTTTCCTCCTCTTTTAACAAAATAATAAACACTTGTTTGCCATAGGAATTGGAAACAAAGTATGAATGGTGTGAACTTTTTAAGACCTTGTCCCATAGAGGGGATATGCTCTATTTTCATTTGAATTGATACAGTACAGCCAACCCCAAACATTCAAAACTCATGAATCAAGCTGTCTAGAATAAGGGGGTTGGCTGACAAAATTAATATTTTAAAAAATGAATGGATGTTGGGTTTCCTCTCATTTTAGAACCTTCCAGTGAACACGGACCAGCACGGCATGTTTTTTTACGGCAACACTGAGGGTCAATAGTTCCCTTTAAACTGTGAATGAAAGCTGAGATTCTTAGAAAATCTTGTATTTTTTATATATTTGCTGGTTTTTTATGTTGACATGTTTCCATCTACACATGGTACAGGAATTATCTGCCTTAGCAGCTGTACATATAGATTGTCCCTGTCCCAAAAAGGTTACAAGCTAAGCTCAAGCTGAGAAGCGTTTATATATACACTAAAAAGCTGTTTCAAGCAATCAGTGTGAGGTAAAGTTACAGTTTCTTCTTTATGAGGTTATTTGTGAGCGTTATTTCTGAGGAAGGGTAGAAGAAAGATAACTGAGTGGCTTTACAGATATTTCTGGTGAAAACTTACAAGACAAAAGTGCTTGTTTGCAAGTTTGCCTTACTGGTGAGGGATGCTGGCATCCCTGAACAATTAGTGGAAGAAACTGACATCTTGACAGAGCTCATAGGGATGGAGGGTGAAGGGATAAGATATCATAAGATTTGAGAGGTGGTTGAAGGGGCTGCTGAATTTGCAGACCTGTGTGATGGATGGCATACCGGTGAGAAAAAGGAATGGGATTGCAAGAGAAAGCACACAACACTGCTTAAGCCTGTTGAGCTTACATTTATAGCTAGATTATGAGTTTACATTTATAGCTAGATTATTCATGAGGTAAGCCACAGAAGCGTGCTATAATTATTGTCTGAGAGATGCATTTTCATAGAATCTCTGTATTCGGATATGAGTCCTTAAGAGAAGCAATTTTAAGGAGAGAAAAGAGAGTACAGAAACCAGAAGGGACGTGGAGGTGTGAATTCCAGTGCTAGAAGAGAGAATGTCACCAAGTTAAAAAATCAGATAGCAGTGAGGTGAACCAAAAGGACAAACAGTAGGCTAGGACCAGAGTGATAAAAGATGAAAGTAGGAGAGTCCTTTCGCAGGCCAGCAACACAGCTTGTATATGGGGAGGGCACGAAGGATGCAAAAATGTCATGTTACAAGCAGCTGAGCTGTTCAGAAACAGGATTTGAATTGGTGTTTCTTGTATAGTGATGCAAAGAGCTCTGCCCTTGCCCACCCAGTCCAGCTGCCTCTTTCAAAAAAAAAAAAAAAGAGACATAGTACAAGAAAAAGAAGCCCAAACTATGTGACAGCCAGTGCCTTCTGACAGATATTAGGGCAATGTGGGATGCATTGTTTTCCAAAATTCTTCGCCTCACCTCAGAGAATTATATTTACTTTATGGGTCACAAACGAGGAATTTCTTTTGACTGTCAACCTTGGGCACATTCTTCATTGCCTCCTTCACACAGCCTGACCAGAAGGCTAGCTGTTAATGATCTGAGCTATTCCAATTTACACATACCAGTGACTTAAAATTCCTGTGTGTACAACTCTTACTGTACTGTATTTCAGTACACTGCAGGCAAACAATCCCATTGTCTCCCATATGTTTCAAACAACAAACATAAAACAGGTGATTAAACTCCATAAACAAACAGGGTTTTCCCAGCAACAAATCAACACCTCTCCACTTCTGGTATTTGTGGAATTTGATAAGCCACCCACTTTGCTCCCTCCCCATTCTTGTTATGTCTGTCCTCAGCCTTCTTCATCTTTTATCCCCACCCTGCTTCACCCAGTCTCCAAAGGCAGGCATTCATTGTTAATTAACTGCTGAAACAGTGCAAGCAGCTTGGTTCATGGGATTGAGATGGGAATGGAGCTTTAGTTCTGAGTTTGAACTGTTTTGAAAGGCCTAAAAGGCATATTTTCTCACTCAGAAGGAGTGAGGGAGGCAGGAAGGAGTAATATGTAAGAGAGAGCGAGCTGGGGAATGTAACTGGAAAACCTCAAACCAGTAAATTAAGACACATGTCTTAATCAGTTTGAATGATAGGCTTTTTTAAAAAATCAAAGGTTCTGGTGTTTCTGGTACTTATGTGCTCCCAGATGTAAATACTTGCCTTGTATAATGTTTCTGGGCCAGATACCAGTCTCAATCAGAGTGGTGTAAATCTGGAATTATTCAGGATTAGTAAACACTGCCTTCATACAGGAGTTTCGCTGGCATAACAAATTAGCTGCCTCTTATTGTGCTGGCTTATCAAGAGTACTTAAAATTGCAAGAATGGCCAAAGTAGTCAGAGAAATTGTTAAAAATTACTCCCCGTTCACTTTCAGTCAATGTTTGCTAAATATCTTGCACTGGTACCTTTACCAGTAGATTCATAAATTACTGTATTGCTTCCACATACAGAAGTTTCCATCTTACTGTGCTGTCTTATCTTATAGACTGTGTTTTCTATTATTGACAAAATGAAGCCATTAATACATGTTCAGATTCCATCTCTACCAGTAATAAGCTGAGTTTGGGATAATGGAAATGCTACCGCTATCTGATTATTCCTGTTTAAAATGCCCAATCCACTGGGATGGCTCAGAGTCTGACTTGAGGTTGTCCTCACTAATTTTAGATGCAAATTCTGGTAAGAAACATTCTTGAGACTTGAGGGGTTGATACTTCTATTCTGATTGTTGAGGTTATAGCTGCATCCACAGTAACAACCGTTGTTCAATATTCCCATTGTATTCTGCCTAATTAGAACATGATCTGTAGTTGTCCCCAGAAATCCATATTGTATTCAGCTTATTTAGATCTAATGCAATATTAATAACTCTTCCATGGAGTATCCTGCAGTGTTGCAAATACATTTAGCCTGTGTTGATCAGAAGTGAAAGCGTTTCATTCCATAAAGAAATTAGGAGCTCTACTGCTGTCAAATTCGGCAGTTAAATGAAGCAGAAACTTAGTTCAAAGGCCAACTCCTGGAAGCATTTTCCTTTGCAACATTTCAAGAAGCAATACTTCCCTTTTGGGATTGTCCAGGAGAACATGCTTATAAACTAAATGCCATGCCTTTTTAACAATGACAAATATTTCATGTCTAGTGAAAAAAGAGTGTGTGAATTGAGCAAACCAAAAGGGAGAAATTTATTCAAAGGAGTTTGCTGCACACTCCTGGGGGAGGGCTGGGACTTGCGAAGTCCAATTCTCTCCTATAAGCAACATCCACATGATGAAATGCAGGGATTCCCTTCCTATTCTATCATGCAGCTTGCCCTGAGGCCAGGTATGTTAGTCCTACAAACTCGTGGATACACCCAAGAAGTAAGACACGGAGCGAGAGCAGCTTGCAGAGGCCTCATGTCTCTCTGCAGATCGCTGTTGTGGGGCATGATCTATTCCCAGAGCAGCATGGCTTCCCCCAAACTGTATTCCCCTGCTGCCTGCTTTTCCCTTTCCTCTTCAGCTTCCTTCTTCTCTGATGTAGGTACAGAGAATAGTACCTGCGAGGACCCGGGCACTATCGTAGTCGTAAATAATAATCACCAGCACAGTAATGAAAGGCAAAGGATCGGGATTTCTGGCATCTGTTCCCTTGGAGTTTTGGGTGTTCTGCAAGTCTTCTTTAGATGTGCTAATAAGGAGCGAGATGCTGAACTTGAAGAACCCAGATTTAAATATTTTGACCCACAAGCGCAGATACAGCAGATAGTTGAAGTGATTTATCTAGGAGTCTTTTCTCAGGTGAGGAGCAGGCATTGCAGCGCTGTACCCTGAAGGTGTCATGCGGTTAATCTGCCCACGGCTGCCTCTCAGATCCCGGGCTGCTGTAACTGAGGCTCTTTTCCTGTCTGCAAGGGAGCGGGGCTTATCAGCAACATCTAAAATGTCGTATGTTTTACCCAGATCTTTTCACCAATCACAGGGGTGTTTTTAATCACTCTGAACAGGAAATAGCATGCTGCATTTAAATACTGTATATAATTATCATGGGAAATATAATTAGCAAGCATAATTAAATGGGCTTGACTGCATATCAGACTGTTTCTCGATTTTTCACTCAATCCAGCTGTTTCTCACAAGCTCTTTACTTTGAATACTGGTGGTCTGTGACAGAACCTCTGTACAGAATGAAGAAAGAATTACTTCTTTAAAAGCTATTCATTTAATCTAACTAGGCCAATTTATTTAAATGCAATCATGACATTTTCCAATACAACCTCCTTTACTTTTTACTTTAGATGCTTCATTTTGAAATGCCTCGATGCATCAACAATATTCCAGTTTGAAGGTTTTATAAAATCCCAAGTATATAGTCACTGATGGCAGGGACTGGCTGGGGGGTGTGTTTGTTTAATGTGTTGCACAATGGAGGCCTGATCCTTGATAGGATTCTCTTAAGTGCTACCAGTATACACCAATAAATAATGATGATAAAACAAGTGTAGTTAATTACTGAGTACAATGCTGGTTTATGATGATACTTCTTCTTCCCGCTCAGAAAGGAAGAAAGGAAGCATTCTGAATTACTGGAGAAAATATTCTGTCTTCCCTCCAAAAAAGACCATCAGCTCCATAATACTGCAATAGTGTTACAAATGTTGGGAAGGATATGTTGAGAAAATGAGCATAACTATACTTTTATTTGAAAAATGGTCCTTTTTTTTGTCCCAGTGCCTGATCTTTGGATTGAGTCATGTAAAAGAGCTGAAGCGATTGAACGGTTTGCTGCCAGTGAAAGAGGCAAATCCATACCCTCCCCTTCCTGTGAGCAGGACGCTGCCCTCACGCTGGGGCTGGTGCTCAGATGACCCCTTAGCAAGCTGATTCAGCTCCCTGCGCCGGCAAAAACCTGAAGTTCTTTTTTTTTTTCTGGGTTGCCTGAGTGAGCTGAATTAGCTCACAGAGGAATCAGATGAGCAGTAATGTCAGCGACGGGGGCATGCAGATCCGTCCATGCCACTGCTGGGGTGGGGGGGACAACCCATTCCCTTTCAGCAGGAGCAGGCGCCTAGATCGGCCCAGCAGTCTCATCTGACTCTACTTATCACTGGAGTCATGTGGTGAAGGGAAAGGGTATCTGAAGATCATGGTACGGCATCTCCGCAGTCAGGAATGTTTGAGACGTTCCCACACGCCAGCGTGCCTCGCTGAATGACACTAATTCTTAAAGCAAAAGAAAACCCGTGACTATTTGGTCAGTTTTTTCATGGACAGTGCTCATAGCCTTTTTTCGTCATACACGTATATGATTTCATTACATGGGCATAAGTGGTGGCAGAAAATGCATTTTAAAGTTCTCCATTCAAACAGCCACACTGCAAGTGCTTGCAGCACACAGAAAGTACCCTGCAACTTACCTGTCGATTCACATCTCTTCCAACGAGTAGAGAATTCTATCTGGTCCACAGATAAAAAGTAACGGTTAAATATTTTGTCCTACAATTTTGTCCAATGAGTAAATTCAAGGAAGACCCTATATTCTCAAGAACATTCAGTGACCAGGGAAAGAAAATAGTGTAACAAATTATTAGTTCAGGATGTGTAACTACAGTTAAAATGTTGTACTACCTATAATTGTAAGACATGATCACATTATCATAAATAGTGGCTGCATGAGCTGTCAAATCACCCAGCTGTATAAATTTGATTTGTATCAGGCCTGAGCACTGAATCACATTTCTATTAACTTCGCTAGACACCATGATATGCAGTTTATGCTAACATTATGCCAGTTGTGAAAGGACAGGCAATACTCGATCGAGGCCTAAGTTAAATGCTGCGCACAGACAGTACCTGATCCAGTGCGAATCCTGCCAGTGAAACATTAACCTCTCAACAGACCGTTGAACAACTGAGACCATGAGAATGATCTGCATTTTGCGTCACACAGCTGTGACATTTTTGATCTGGTAGTAGCACCTCTAACCCCAGATTTACTATAATGTCAAGCCACAGCCTGGGTACATTGTGCAGGTCTCAAAACCCTGTGTAGCAGGAGCCGACTGTGTCCTTTTTACAGGGAAAGAGTGGTTAAAGTAGGAAACAGCTTCCTCGTGCTCACTGGAGGATCCAGGACTCCATACTTGTAAACCATCATCATCAAACCAACAGGCTATGCTGTATTCTTTGAACTTTAACAAATACTAAAATCTTTATGTCTTACTGAATATAATATAAAGAAACTGGAGAACATATGGCTGACATAATTACTTAATACCAAAATGCTTGAAGAAGCTAATTTCCAAGGTGATGGAAAAGCAGAAGTTTAATTTATAGGCATACTGAAAGAATTTAGCTATCTTATTTCTTCATGACAAAAGCTACGAATCTTTTCTCATGCCAAGTGTGGGGGAAAGATTTGATTTAAACAGAAGCAGTAAATTCAATACAAAGTTTCTTCTAAATCAGAGATGCCAGATAGCTTTTCCAATGCGTGACTGAAGTCAGTATTTCCTGCAGTCAAGGGAGAGAAGCCGGCCACAGCACTTTACAGATAATTAGCTGAAGAGGACATGACTGATGCTGAGAATCGTATGCCACTTCCAACCAAAGATGCCTGACTGACCTGATAACCACAGAGTAGCAAATGGCAGTCGATATAATTAGGGGCCCTCTAATTTGCCTGGTGTCAAAAATGCCAAACCCCAAATTCCATGGTTTCTTCTCTAAGCATACAGTAGAACTAGTCAAAACAGCTATAAATACATTTCCCCTGTATCTGCACATTCCATAAATAGTACAAATATAATTTAATAGCAATGACTGAGACTTGAATAGCAGGATTATCTGCTCGGATTCAGGCAGTTGTGTAGTTTAACTTCTACCATTAGAGTCTGAACGTGGAAAAGATTATGGAGTATAAATCAATTCTTGCTTTTACAACAAAAGCATGTGCAACAGGGTGCTTGCTTATTCATGAAGAGGCTGACGTACGCTAGCAGCAACCAAAACTTTTCAAGGGCAGAGATCATCCTGCTTCCACTGAAATCGGTGAGAATGTTGTCACAGCCTTTGAGGAAAGGGTGACAGTACCCTCTTTTATATACTTTTAAAGGGACTTTCTTTTTTTCTGCTTTTGTTGTATTTTTCTTGACTTCTTGAGAAATTATTTCATAATATTGTTTGTGTTTACTCCTTTGTAAGTAGTTGTGCCAGGTTAGCTCTTTTCAGGTAGTGAGAAACCGGAGAAATTAATTTTACATCAGATTGTGTCTTGTGTGATTGCACAAGCATACGCTGATCAGAAGGGGACAGTAAACACTGGGTGCCCAAAGAGCGAGCAGATGCCACGGAGTTGCCAGACCTTCCTGAAGGGATGAAGGGGAGACAGTCACGGCAGAGGGAGCAGCAGATCTTTCATTCCCTTTGGGGAATCCTGGAAATCCCAGTGATTTCTGAGGCTGCAGAGCACCGGCACGTTTCAGTGACCAAAGGGAATCAGAGCAATGGTCTGGCCGTTCACTGACCAGGCGTTGACTCCAGGATGGTAGTTTGTGGAGAAGAAGGACAGTGCCTAGATGTGGAATAGCTTGTCCATTGTGGACATACTTATTTTATGTTAGGATGAGGTATGCGTAGCTTACTTGGCCAGCTTCCATACTTACGACTTGTTGATTATCCTCTGAAGTCATCAATCACTTTTCTGTTCACTTCGGTAGGAGCTGGATAGCGTTTTTTCTGGCAGTTTATAACATCCATTTTATCTATCCTCTGTCGACGCTTAGTTAGCGCTAAATTGAAGTTAAATAGACGAGGACAAAATGTGCTGTGTAAGAGAAACTCTTTTTTTAGTGACTTAGTGATTAGACCACCAGTCCAGATGCTGGGAGAGTGGGCTCGGGTTTGTGTACAAGGGCTGGAATTGATGTCATCCATTTCTAAGCTGGTTCAAGATTCCTCAGTATCAAAAGCAAATTAATTTTTAGTGGAGCCACTGGGCCACAGGTGAAGCTAGCTGAAACAGAGAGCTGGTATGAGAAACCGGGGGAGTTGGATTTTGGTCCTGCAGAGCAAATGGTGGGGAAGGAGCTGTTGGCACTGCCCCGAGCAGCTTATCCTGCCCACGGCACTCGTTGCAAGTTTGTTTTTTACCGGATATCTGACTATAAAATGTAAGAACTGTAGATGTGCGTATTATACAACTTCAGTCCTCTCTGTGGAAAAGGTCTTCATACCTTACTTGAGATGCATTCACGTACCAACAGTTGAAATATTTTCATACCCTATTTTCAGTCTTTCAGCTGGATAACTTTGTCTTCGACCAGTTACCACCAGCAAGAAGCCAGTGGTGCTTTATTGACCTCAGTGGGTTTTGTCGGGGCTACCCCTTCTTCAGCTGCATTTGGTTATCAGCGCAGTATGCGCAAGGTCCAGTGAGTACTACGTAACGAGTAGGGATCAGTAAAGCCAACAACGCTTGTCATATAGCTTACTATACTCAGCGCAGAGAAAGTTCCTCCACTGCTTATAGTGGACTGTCAGATGTAAGAGAGCCCACAAAGGCAGCATATAAAGAAATAATGCGAGCGTAGAGTCTAAAAACAATACTCTTTTTTTTTTCTTGTGAAAAAATGCAAAAATACAGAAAATGCTTCGTGGCGTAACAAAAGTGTGCCCTAATGTTATCCACCAGGTAGAGTACTTGTGTCGTAAAATTATTTTCTGAGATACCGCCAGAGCTAAAATGATTGTTCATGAAACAAAGGTGTTAGGAATTGCCAGCAGCATATTAGCTCCTCTTGCCATTGAGAAAACACTTAAGGACTAAGCCGAAATGGCAAATTGCTCTCTTGTTAATTATACCTTAAATTCTGGAACTAGTAAACTATTTCTAAGAGTTTGTAATACACAATTGAAAATTGTTCTGTGTACCACTGTTTGGTTATTTTTACTCAGTATAACTGCATCAGGAGTCACTTCGTCTGGATCGCCCACTTTTTCTAGGGTAGAAAAAGGTTTGCATTTCAGGAAATTGTGATCAGCATTGAAAAGCTGAACCTAATAAAAAGTTGGGTATGGATTATTTGCATGAGAAATACTGTATCCACAGGCAGGAGGTGTATGTGTATGTGAGTATACGCTTCAGCAGCCTCATATTAGGAAATGTTCCAATGTTTTTTTATACTCAAGTTCAACTCCTTTTTGCGTGTTAAACTTGTGGGGAATGCTATGTCCATTGAAGTAACAAGTGAAGCAGAGAAATAATAATTTTCTTCCGTAAACAGACTTGGATAGGTTGCAGAAACCTGCTAAATATTGATTCTGTTCAGGTTGAGTTTCAAAATCTGAGAATTTCAGTAGAACCTGGGGAAAGCTTTATGAATTGATTTAGAAAATAAAAATGTATTTCAGTTATTTCAAATTATAGTAACTATCGCTTTAAATAATTAAGTTCATTTTCATTTAATTGTGTGTTTGAGGGAAGTAACAACGTGTATTTGTGAGAAAAACACATGATAAGGGAACAGGTGTTTCCCCAGAATCCCTTAAAGTGCTGTTCCCTCTTTTTCACGTGGTTGTCCCTTATTTCTATTCATAAAAGCGGTCATCTTAGGAGAAAGGTCAAAAACGATTTCGTATTCCAAGTCCTTACAGTCCCACTCCTGCAGTGATGGAGCCAACGGGTTTTTGGCTTAACCCGTACATGGGTTTTTTTGCCACCGGTGTGTCTGTATGGTTTATATGGTAACACCGTACTTTCCAGGCAGGCAGGACAAATCTCTCCCTGCCTGCGGAAGGAGGGCGTGTTTCTGAGGAAGGCCCTCTCTCCCCGGCGCACCGCACGGCCACTCTGACTTCTCGGTGTTAAAACTGGAGAAACAGTAATAACTGGTGGGGAAGTGCTAGGGAGCCGATGCAGTTTAAGTTGAGAAAAAAATCTGAGAAACTTAAATGTCTGTTTTCTTCTTGTTTTAATGTGGCTGTTGTGTGGGGTTATAAACCCATGTTAAATATCTTACCATTAAAAATGTGTATTTCTCGGTGACTTGTATTCTGCCGCTTTTTTGGATGACCAAGTGGCAATAATAAACACAATCAATTTGGGTTTTTAAATAATTTTGAAATTAAGGATTCGGATAAAATAGGAAAACAACCACAACAGTAATAAATGGTTATTCCTTATACAGCAGCATCTTTTTGTTTTTTTTTTAAATACAGGTCCACAATAAAAAGGGTGAGTTTTAAGAATTACTTTCTCCACAGTTGCAATGCAGCGCTCTCACAAGTGGATGAGCTTGCTGAATATCGGCACGTTGCAAATCACACGACAACGCAAGGCAAATGAAAAAGCGGAAGGGTACCCAGTTGCAAATGCAGGGGAGTTTAGGCAAGAAAATGAGATTAGTTGGTTTTGAATTCGTCTAGAATAATAGGGACTACATCCCACCTAACAGCAAAACATCCGTAAGGTCTCTGAAGACCGTGGGCAAGGATTTGGTTTATTGCTCACCCAAAGGACAGACACAAATAAACTGGGAGGGTTTGACCCGGCGTTTTCAATCACGCAACGTGTATTTCAGTATCGTGGCCGGAGCCTCCCAGCGAACAAGATGGAGGGAGGGAAAGCTGCAGCTTCCCGGGCAGCAGCGAGCTGCTGGCAGGGCTCCCACGGGGGTTATTCGTGGTTATGGGGTGCACGGTTTTAGCGCCAGCCACCAGCCA
>NW_008794281.1:902081-920818 GCF_000699145.1 Aptenodytes forsteri
GCGGGCGGGCGGCCCCGGAGAGCCTCCCTCCGTGCAGGGCTGCGGAACCAGTGCTACAGAGCCGCGTAATCCTGCGGGGCCGCTTGTTTGTGCGCTGGAAATCAAACTCTGCCTTTCCCAGCGCGCGCCTGCCATGAAGTCATTTTTTGGTGCTGATTGAAATAATCTGTTTTCGGTTCTCTGACAAATTAATTGAACTCTCCTCTGACTCAGGGGCCTTCTGACTTTTGAAGCAGATTTTGTCTACATGCCGTCTCCCAGACGAACACAATTTAATTTTCTAGGCTTTGAATGAACTTTACATTTCCAGAAAGCCAATGAAAGAAGCATTTGTTCTGGTGATAGCATTTCAGCTTTTACAAATATGGCACAAGAATAGAAGCTTATAAAATGTTGATTTTACTGCAACCGATAACCAACTCCAAAACGTGTTAGATCCTGAGATGCACCGTACCGATAATGTTGCAGGCTATCAGTTGCTTTCTTTCAAGTATATTAAAAGAATGCTCCTTAAATAACTGCGAGAGCTCTTGCAGAACTGAGCTGGGACAGTGTCGAGCCCGTGCCCATTTGATGTGCTGATAAAATACTGATTAAGGACATGTTCCAGTTCAATTTCATTTCATATGGCTAAGCAGGAGTTGCAAAGTTCAGCTAGAGTCCAAATCCCCCCACCCCCAAGTCCTGCATCCAGGGTTATGATTCGGGCTCTCTAATGGTATGGCTCGTTCCACCATTCTCTTGATCTACCCTTGAGGACTTTTAAAACTCGCCTTTCAAACATAATGAGACAAATTCTGCTTTCAGGTACCTGAATGTTGCTGCCTGCGATCGTCCTCTGTGTATATCCAGTATTTGAAAAGTGACTCAATGCAGTAAAGACAAGGCTATGCCAGGCTTGGGGACTGATGGAGGACCACTGAAGGCACAGACTGTTTGCCATGCTCAGCTAAGTCTGTATGTATACTCCGCATTTTTCAGTTATACCTGTTAATTTTCCCTATTTAGAAAAGCACCAAAGCACGTAATTAGCTCTGTGGGCTTCTGCTCTCATTTACTGGGGTAGATTTAAGCACATTCTCAAAGTTAAGCACACGCTTAGGTAGTTTGCTGAACACGGAATGAAGAGAATCTGCTGTTTTTCTTGGCCCATCTGAGTGTTCCTTCCATTTTCTCCCCCCACCTCCTCCATCCATTCTAAAATCCAAATGGTTTGTAAACATTAATTCATTTATCTTTGAAACTAACTTTGAAACTGGGAAATAAGGGTGTTATTTTTCTGTCCTTCATTTACATAAAATGCAAGTGATATCGAAAGAATTTTATGAGGCTATCGGGAATCAAATGCAAATTCTGTCCTGTGCTTTAGCTGTGGTGACCACAGCTCAGAGGGCCAGGACCTCAACCAGCTCTAACTGACTGCAGAACTTTTATCATGGGCTGACCCTCACACCGTTTCTAGTTCTTTATCCTCTAATTTACAGTTGCTACTTTGAAAAGTCAAGTAGAGAGCACTGAGTTATTGAAAGCCTGTGTTCCACTGAAGTGTTAGAAAAGAATTAAAACAAAGATACTAAAATCATAATAATAGGTAGCTGAAATTTCAACACAAAACCTCAGACCCAAACTTTCCCAAATGCCAGGGAAATATATAAGTGAATCCAGACTCCCACGTTATGATTTACCTCTTTCCATGAATTGGCCAAACCAGCACCCCCGATTCTGGGTGCATCAGAACCTTTCAGTCAACGTCTTCAATTTCACTAAAGTTTTCAATCCGTTGGCAACTCTGAGCTTTGCAGCTTGCACCTATTCTTAATTTTTAATTCAATTATGTTACCATTTCTAGGACTGTCACTTAGAAGAAATCATCCTTTGATTTCTAAATGGAGCAAAGTCAGCAAAAGACTCTCAGCAAAGCTTTATTTAAGTACTGGTAGTGGGTGAATTTAGAGCTGTTCCATGTCACTTTTGCACAATCTGAGATCCAAGTACAACCGCAGCTTTCAGGCCTGTACGTGCCCTCCGGATTGCTGGTGCTCTCTAGAGAACAGAAGAAAAATGGCAGGAACATATCTAAGTCAAATGACACTTTTTAGGATGCTGAGTGGTTTGCAATCTGCTCGCGTAATAATGTTGATAATGATATTCAGTGTCTTTGCTTAAGCTTTTCTGTATTTATTATGCAAGCCAAAGAGGTCTGTCAAAAACGTAGCTAGAGATTGGACATGGAATCTGCAGCTGTTCAAACTTTTTACTATCCGGCCACAATAGTTACTAAGGCACATTGAAAACGTTCTGTTGTGAGTGTACTATTAACACTTCAGGGTTGTGAAGCAACATGAAAAACAGTCGCTGTTTCAGGCTTTTTGAGGAATATCGTGGAAAGGGATGGCTATGTTCATCTGGACCACCCATTCCTATCCAGTATTTCCATTTTATGCAGTGTTGTGAAATACAAATGCACTGGATGCATGTAACCCAGCTATGAATTTTCAGACTTTCACTCTATTGTGGCAAATGCCAGGTAAAGGGGATTTTGTGTCTTTTCCAGCCAAAACTCCCATTGACTTTAAAATTCGCCTTGCAGACCCTTACAGTTTTACTTGAATAAGAAAGAAGCACTAAGTGTAAAGGCAAGGCCATCAAGTTGCTTTGCAGTTCTGCGATAATGATGAGGAGTCATTCTTGTATCCTAGATGAAGGCTGCTGCTGCATGATCTTGAAGGTTTAAATGTGCATCTTTATGATGTTTTATGTCAATATCAAGTTATAATGCGTGTGAAATCACATTGAAGAAGAGAAGACTTGTTCGTGTTGGTCTATAATAATCCTTTACTCTTTCATCGGGTTTCATTTGCTGATGTTTAAGAATGTTTTTCAGCTTACTTCTAAAAGATCCCTAATTTTTATTATATGTTCATACAAATTATGTGTATATTATGCAACTCTACAACAATAGAGCATACCATGCAATTCTCTTTTACCACAGAATTATACTGTAGTGTCCCAGCTCTTAATACAGTGAGAAGTATAGGTATGCAATAAATGCACAGGTAGCCACTAGATGTGACCCAAATATCACCCAATAGTGTCAACTCAGAACAGTACAGAACATGAAACAAAAGGCATTTGACCTCTCCTGTTTATACGAGTGACTGAGGAAGGATGCTTTTTTCTTTTTCTTTTCTTCTTTTTTTCCTTTTCTTTTTTGTAAGAAGACAGAGAACATGAAGTTTTTGTCAGAAATTTTACTCCTACCTGGCTTCTAACCGTTCCTTTTGCTCATCTTTCTGCGACACTAGAATCTACCTGAATTTGCCTCTCATTTTCCCCCCTTCCCTGTACCAGGAGGTTATTAGGTTTGACGTGTCTCCCTGGCTGAGAGCGATGGCAAAACTGTGGGATACTGTGCCAGGATCAACTTGCAGGTAGGGAGAAGCAAGAGAGGAGTAGGCTGGCAACCTGACTGCCTGTGCAGTACCACATGGCCCGGGGAGGTAGGAAGGAAAACCAGTGAAGCTGGCTTCAAACTGTCTTCTTCCCTGGCACAAAGCAGGGAGAGAAGTCTGTGCTGGGCGACTGGTGAAAGCACAAGAGCAGACATCTGGGAGTGGAGCCACGCCATCTGAAGAGTGCAACAACAAAGTCCTTGATGATAACCAAGGTATTTTACAACAATAATGACTTTGAACTGTGAACCATGCTTCAGAATATCTGTGTAGTTGTGAGGGAGTGAGGAATGAAACAGATTTTGTAACTGTAAAGAAATTTTTTCTGTAATGCTTGTACAAGTTGTCGATGCAGAATTTGGTCCCATTTTATTACAGAGCATATGGGACCAAGTAGTACAGTTTTTTTCTTCTATCGGTATGTGCCTTTAGCTCTCCAAAACAGCAGCAGAAGAAAAACAGCCTTCTTGGGGCAAATCTATCTTACCTTTATCATTATGGAGTAGTCCCCTCAACTTCAGTGCAGTTATTCAGGAGTGAGGCAAGTATCCTATGTCCCTTGCAAAAAAGGAATTGAAAGTACCCGGGATTATTCCTTATGATATTGGCATATCTGTAGCAAAACTTCACATTTCTAATCTAAACTGAGCAAAGTGCTCTTAGGATGACAGTCAGATAATAAGGGAAACAAACTCGGGGAATCTTGTCCTGGCTTTTAAGTTGAATTTCTCTTTATCTGTGTTCATTCCCCTTTTAATTCGGTTTGTTTGCAAATGGAGCTTGTTCAGGAAGGCAAAGTGTTGATTAGCAGCCAACACTCATTTAATAATGGAACAAAATTAGTTTTGCAGTGAAGGAGAATTCACTTCAGGAAGAAACAGGAGTAACTTGTAAAGATTACATCAACCAAACAGGAAATGGAAACAGTCCCATGTGGTTTAGGTAGTTTTGATTGCAATGCCAAGGGTGTAAATTGCCGAACAGCTTTTGCTGGCTTGAGCTGTTGTTGGCTTTCCCCTTCCTCCTAACTGCTCCTAGGTGTCCACTCCTGCCTGAGCCATTCCCCTTCTGTCTGGATCAAGCCCCTGAGCTGCCTTACTGTGCCTTCAGGGCAAACATGGCTGGGGGAGAATTGCTAGCAGCTGCTTACGCTGCTTAGTCATTACTGCCACCAAGAACCACTGTCTGAGATAGCTGAAGAAGTATTTGCAATGTGTATTTACAAACAATTGCTAGACAGAATTCGTCTGCACAAAGCATTTGTCAAACAATCCCAAGCAGGAAATAAATTCAGAGAAATAGATGCTCTTTGGGGTGTGGATGGGTTTTGACTAAGGAAAGTATATGTGCAGATTTGTATATTGTCTAATATGGCTAATCATGCTGCTGTAATATTAAATAAAGGCAGTGCAACTATGAGATGTAGCAGGGTGGTTTTTTTTTTTTTCTTGGGCCTATTCTGATGATGGATTATGTCAGTTAAACATTTTAGGAAACAGAAGTCACTTCTCTATAGGAACTCACCAGCCGTACTCACAGCTAAACCACAGACACTCGATGTTTGAATGCATACTGATGCCAACCTTGAGTGAATGACTTCTAAAAGCAGCATCACGTAAATGTGTCTGAATAAAATAAGAGCAGATCGGAAGCAGTTCCTGAGACTTAAGTGAATGACCTTTCTTGCTGTTGTCGTTTCCAAATGTTTGGCAGACTCTCCTCTGACCACTATATTTCATTTCCATGCACCCTTGTACTTCCCAGTTCCGGCCAGGCGCAGAAGCAGAAGTAATAAAATACCACAAGAAAAGCTATTCTTGTGATATTTCCGGTGCTACTGGATGCAGCACCAACAGGAAATCTCATGAGAAAGACTGTTCCTTCACAGTTTCCAGGCCCACTTTGGAAACCCAAGTGACTTGGTTGAAATAAACAGCAAATAAGCATCAGCCAGCTTTGGGGAATAAAACTCCTTCTCCCAGCGTTTCTGGTCCAGTCCTCCCTACTCCCAAGGTGCACAAGCCTCGTGGCAGATGGTAGTCACAGAGAAGACAATTCTTCACAGTCGGCTCAAAATAGTTTGCACCTGCATTTCCATCCAGTTATCTAACATGAAATTAAGAGGTCTGCCGGCATATAGCCCTCTCTCTTCTAAAATGCACCAGTCTTACTTGAGAGCCCACCGTGCTTCAGGATTGCAGCCTCACTACCTCCACACGTAAACGTCTGCTGCTGCTGAGTTGCAGCAAGGAGGCTGTCCCCCTCTCACTTCGGCCTGCATGCCTGTGCTCCAGGAGGACTCCCAGTCTCCCAAGGGGCTAAGATGGTGGAGAGGGCAAAGAGCTCAGAATAAAAGGGGAAAAAGTGGCAGTCTCACAGCCAGCTGATGCAGGAGCAGCCCACAGAAACCATTGCAACATACACAACAAAAAAACACTAGTCTTAGGAGCATTCGTATGATTCTCATCTTTCCTTTCCTGCTATTCCCCCCACTCCTTGTTGCTTTTGTGTATTATGTACTGTAAGCGGGATGGGGAAGGAGCTGTGCCTATTCATTCAGTTTGCCTAAAACGTTAGGTTTCGGGTGATAATTCAGATAGTTTGGCCATGTGCTTGGAATTTTTAATACAATTTCTAAGTCCAAGAATTACCATCTAGGGATCAGTCCTCAGCCCGCAGAAAGGGGACCTTTCCTTTGACTTCATGGGGTAGCGAATGGGCTCCACGGTGATCTGCAGATCTTAAAACCTCCCTGCAATGTTTTGCAGAAGCTCTGCCGTTCAGCTTGCTGGTGGACACACATGCTGTCAAAGATGATGACTCAGATGTAAACCCTTCCTGAAGTGTCGCTCTCAAGAACAAATGCCTTCCCTCTCGGTAACTGATACAATATTTCTGGCTCTCCTGCTGCAATACCAGATTGCATTTGCAGTGTCACTTTGGCAGTTAAAAAACCTTGTCATAGTCATCTGCTTCAACACCAAGCGTCTAGTCCAACTGACTGTGGGCCTCTTTGTTTTCCTCACATGCAGCCAGGATGCAGGTTTCTAGGGATGTTTGATACTCGGGACATTTGCAGATGGAATGTAACCACTTAAAACTGTTTGGTTTGTCACTTTTGGATTTGCTACATAAGGCTCTGTTAATACGAACGGGCCTGTTTATAATATTCATCAGACAGTGGAAGAAATTCCTCTGATGTCTGTATAATGCAGCGAGCAGACTCCTTGATTATTAACATACTGATTGTGTACTCTTATTTCAGATGTTAGCTCAGCACTGGGGAAAGAGAGCTGGGGGAATAAAAAATGTAAGACGCATGACATGCTTGGGATTTGGTCTGTGAAACTGGAAAAAATATTTACACGGTTAGATCGTGTTTTTATGTAATTCTTTCCTTTTATGTAATATTTGGAGAAGCCGCTGAATTTTCAGTTCTTACCCAAATCAAGCCACACCTCTGAGCACTGGAGCAATCATTGTAGAAGAGGGAATGGGAGCAACATGTCCCCAGCCTTTCTTAATCCTTTCATTGATGTACTCATTAGTGTTGGCACAGCGATCATCTGATGCATCTCATCCCTCCCCCAGCACTTCCTTAAGCTCAGCATTTACATACGTGCTGAACTTCCAGCACAGGGGCCGCGATGCTCAAACGTTACGCCTGCGTGCTTCCCTGGACCCTGCTTCTGTTTGAGGTTGCTAGATACAGCGACCTCTCCCACCACGTGTAGCTAACCAGATCTTCCTTGCCAGCCCTCAATAAAAGCTGCAGAGTAAGGAATCCTGCATTGCTTGATTGTGCGTGAAAATAGTCCCTCGAATATAAGTCACAGCAGTCAACGTGCTTAATATTCTCTGGCCAGCAAGAACTTTGGTGGGTATCAGTTGCTGCATCCTGTCACCAGTTACTTACCCATTTACAGTACTTTCATTTATTAATAAGGCCTTTTTGATGCCTTAGTCATAGAAAATACAGCAGATACTTTTTGCATTACTCAGTGTTTTCATCCCTTGGGTATTATATCTTCTTTTCATTTACTGTTTGTTATTTTTGCGAAGGAACTTTCACTTTTGGTTAGTTTCAGAGCCCACCCTGGATATCCCCTGGATGGGCTGAAGTGCATTAGAGATGACATTAACTAGCATTAATGTGGAAATTTAGAATCCAAATAGAACTTGTCCTGTTGCCCAACAATGAGTCATTGTCCTTTTTCTCTTTTTAGCCAACAGCAGATTCAGAAGCTGTGAGACAGTTTCCTGCAGATAAGAGATAAATCGAAGGGAAACCTGGCAAAAAGATGATGGTCAAGCTGCAAGATATCATTTCCTCCAAAGCCCCTACATACTAATTAACCATTCCAAGCATATTTTCAACAGCATTTAGGGATTTCCTCATCAAAATAAACTTCCTCCCATGTTATCTTCATTTTTGACATCCGGTGGTATAGTCTGATATAAGAATCAGGGTTAAAAATTCCTAATATTGGGGGGTGTGTGTATATATATGCACAAGCGCGCGCGCACACACACTCACATGATTGAAGCTTTGCCAGTATTACTTTGGAATTTTAATGCCTGATCCAAAGTCCTCTGTAGTCAGCAAGAGATTTTCTGTTAACTTCAATAGTAGCAGGATCGAGCCTCTATCCTTCCGCATCCAGATTTTTTCATTTATGCCTTATGACTTGTTTATAACAAACTACAGATGGGCTTGAGTCATAAAGTTCGGAGTATTCGGTTTAGAGGTTTTGCTTTGGGCCCATCCCTTTAATGTACTGCTTATTCCAGACCTGCCTTTTAAAAGGAAAATATTGTCAGAACGAAAGTGTATGTGCAATAAACAAACTTCTCATTTCCTTCCCCTCAAGTTTTTTCCTCTTTTGAAGCTGATTTCTTAACTGGACAATTAGTTTTAGGACTGCCATTGAAGGCAAACTTGTCATACCTGATTTGCAATCTTTTCTGTTTCAAGTGCTATCAATTATTTTCTAACTAGATGCTCCTGTGGGATCAGCTGTCACTAAGAGCAAATTTGAACACAATGGGTTGCTTCCTATTTCCAAAAGAATCTGAAGATTGTCAAAGCTTGACAGGCAGCTCCAGTTTTAAGATGAAACAGATAAGTTAGGTTTCCCTGTTAGGCGCTTTTGAACACAAGTAGATAAAGGAAGTATTGTTTCTAAAGAGGGGATGCCATTTATAGTGCAAATTCACTCTTATTAAGAACAAACTGCAGTTGCTTTAAACACGCAGTCGAATACATTTGCACTGCAGAGGTAATAAAATACAAGTCTTTGCAAATATTTCTGCAGACCCTGCACTTACAAATTTGGCTTTCATAATTTTTTTTAAATGGGAGACTGAGTAAACTATTAAAAAAAAATCAATAGATGGTATAATGTAACTGTTGTGTAGATCAAATACATGAGGTGTTGATTTTATAACTAAATTCACTGACAGTCAGCTAGAAGTTAAATTTATGTAGCTTTGTTTTTGAAGATGCTTCATATATTGTATGCCTTGGTAATTACTTATGCATGTTGCACGTGAAGATCAAGTGCGTGTTATTTTAGGCATATCATAAGTGAGAAGTGTTACAACTTTCAGGTCTAAGGTAGCAGTAACTTTATTTTGTGCCGTGCCACTTTTGTTCAGGGTGGAAAGGTGCCACTGAATCATTCCTTTGTGCAAAGAAATGTGAGAGTATCATTGAATGTGCACTTTAAAAAAAAAAAAAAAAGATTATTTTGAGAGATGACGCTAGATAATGGTCCCAAGGTCTGAAGTGTTCCAGTTGCCCACAGAAGAGACTCACTGTGTGTACTGGAAACACTCATTACTTACTTCAGGAAAGAGAGTAGTCCTTCCAGCCCTCTTCTGTTTGCAAAGTCAGTCTTGGCCGTTTGGTTGGCTATTGGGTGTGTCAACAAAGATGCAGTCTAGTCTCAGGTTTTGGCTGGGTCTGTTGTGTGTCCTCACACACTATGACAAGGGTAAAGAACTTCTCCTTTGCAACGCAAGGCAAAACCCTTAATTGTTCAGGTGACTGATCAAACGCCCAATGACTTCAAGAATTAGTCTCATGCTAATATGTCTGCTTTTGTTATAAGTGTCTTGCTGAATGAAAGACTTTCTTCTTGAAGGAAGAACTATTTTACGCTGAGGGTGGTGAAGCACTGGCACAGGTTGCCCAGAGAGGTGGTGGATGCCCCATCCCTGGAAACATTCAAGGTCAGGTTGGACGGGGCTCTGAGCAACCTGATCTGGTTGAAGATGTCCCTGCCCACGGCAGGGGGGTTGGACTAGATGACCTTTAGAGGTCCCTTCCAACCCAAACTACTCTATGATTCTATACGGTACGTAGGAGGTCCTGAACTTTCAGGTGCGTGTGTAAAAACTGGCTGAAAGAGTATTCCTCCTCCCTCTAAAATCTGAAACAATCATAACAGGAAATAGGAAAGGAGAATGTGACACTTGGGTTTGCCATTGGTAGTCAGTGTGATACTTTAAACTTTAATATTTTGAAAATTTTCAATTAAGACCAACATCAAGGAAGAGAAAATTTCATTCAGAATCATTACAATTGGGAAAACACCAAGGAATGGTAAATATCCTTAGACAGAGAAGTATTGTACAACCTGAGTATAGCTGCCACCATGTTGATGGATTGTCCCCAGAGCAGATCAAAAGGAGGAATTTTGGCCACGAGGGCAATTCATGCGATCTACCAATGGAGAGAAGCAGTGTTATTTCCACTTGCAAAATCATAAGGCTCCATTGCCACACTTTCACAATCACCAAATTAGAATCAGGTGTTAATTAGCACTTGTGTTTGGCAAGCTCAGTTTATTGAGAACATTTGCCTTGGTCAGACTTTTGATTATTTTGGCTCTGAAACCTGGTTTACATTGATTTAATCATTAGAATACCCTCTTCTAAGGCTTTCAAATGATGCAATTAAGTGCAAATACCACATCTCCTGCACAGCAACAGGGATCTGAACAGTTATGACAAGTCCAGTAGACAGCAATAAGTGCAATTTTTTACCGTTTAACAGGGTCTAATTCTATAGCAGAGCATGTGTCAAATGTTAAAATAATACATCTTTTGCTTGCCCATTACCATACTTGTACATTGTAATCGGTCCATATCTTTGTATCATACTAGGCGTCTTTACTGAGTTTCTAAATGAAAAATACAGTGTTTATTGTATGGGGACATGACAGTCCATATCAAATTTATAACTCCTGCCATTTACAAAAAAATCTCAGTCTTACAATTGCATCTAGAGAGCAAATAGAGGCTGTGGCACAAATGTAGTACAAACGTGTCGGCATCTACAAGAATTACTCATCCATTCTTAAGACATCTATTCATAAATAAGATATTTAGGTTATTTCCTTTTAGAAGCTGTTCATCTACTTAACCATACATATTCTTCTACTTTGCAACAGCTTTGTGGCAGCTCAAGCATTTCAGAGAACTCTTTTAGACATTTTTGTCACAAGCATTATTGTGCCATTTGGAACAATTTGCTAACAATTTAAAACTGCATACTTTAATTAACTTCTTCCATTTCTAATGATTGGTATGAGGGTACAAAAGTAAATCAACAATGATGCTTTATCTGCAATCAGAAAAGCTTCCTCCTGCTGGGTGTGGTAGGGGGTAATAATTTAGTGCAGTCAAGTCTTTGCTAAGAGTTGGATCAAACAGCAAATGCTGTAATAAAATTACTAATGTTTTTACTTCTAAAACTAGGCTGGATCATATATTGTTCATTTTTACACTTCAGTGATGCTCTTGACTCGGACAGGAAGGGCTATTGTAACCTTCCTCACCTTGAGTAGTACGTTACTCTGCAAGCATCACCAGAGCTTCTAATAGACCTACTGGCAGTACTGTCCCACCGGAGTTGAGGTGTCAGGATCCAGCACTCTGTATTTGTTTATAATTTCATTCCCATATGACTGAAGAAAAACACCCTGACAAAAGGAAGTAATCTCTCTAAGGAAGGCTAAATCTTTTTTTTCCCCTACTCCTGGAATAGCTTTACAATGGTGATTTTTATCAGATGAGTCATCTGCCAGGTTTTATGAATCGGTGCTCATGTTGTGGATCCATTAGGGGTTTGTACTTCTCTCCATGACAATGAAGTTGGAGGGAGTGATGAGGAGGCAGCTGCTTAGATCAGGTGGCAGGGTCTGTCCACTCCTAAGCCTGTAGCCAAAATCAACAGTGTGTCTTTACAGTTGATCTAGGGAACGATGTTACAAAAGTGGGATGTTTGCACTAATGACTTAGTCAAACACATCTGGAGCCTTTTTCCCTGAAGAAATGAAACTGATGTAATAACACAACACAGTCTCCTTATTATGTAAATCATGAGGCAGAAAGCTGAGGACGTTATTTAAAGAAAACTGAGGAAAGCTGAAGATTTGCTCAAGTAATTTCCCGGTTTTACCCCATATGAGATCTTGCAGATGGCAGGAAGGAACAGAAAAAGCAGCAAAGCTCCTAACTTCCAAATGTGAGACAATTCTCTTCTCACCATAAGATTTTAAGCCACTGAAAACCTGGAGTTTTCTACAACGGAAGCATGTGGACACGTTGTGAGTAAGAAAATCAAGCCAGACTTTATCTACGCAACTGCTATGTTGAAAATAAAGGAATAATGTAGGTTGCCACTTGTGATTGGATTTTGGAGGCTTGGATTTGATAAAGTGCTTAAAGACACACTCTGGTTTTGAGCCCAGGAAATCTCTCTAGCTTGCAAATAGAAATTTCCTTCTTTTTACACTAACTGAAACTTGGATGCATTGGAAAAGAGAGAAAGAACGAACTAGAATGTTTTCTGTAATTTTTGGCTGATTGTGCAGGATTCGTCTTTACTTCATCTGAAGTTTGTGGTCAAAGTTTTGGCTTATTTTATATTTGGGACCATGATGTATTTTTGGAAAATTTTTCTCCCACAATTTGATTTTTCTATGCCATTCAAAATGTACCATCTACATATAAATGTAAAGCTTTATGGGTTGCTGCCTGTGGATGAAGAAAAATGAACCTTCAGCACTCAGCAAAGCCAGGCCAATGCCCTGTCACAAAAAACCCTCAATAGCTTTACTCTTCTGGCACAACAGGGTTTTTCTAAACAGATAAAGCAGACTTATGCAAGGGACAACATTTCTGAGGGCATGACTCAGACATGAAGTTCTCTGGGGGAGTGCCGACTATCACAGAGCTCACCATCCTCTGCTTGACTGTCAGGGCCCATCCTTTTAAATTTCATGTTCTGCAGAGGAAGAGATGTAGCAGGTCTTAGTGCATCGCTGCTTGGTGCACTACTGAAAGAGCTCAAATACTTCAGAGATGAGTGCATATAAGGTTTTACACAAATGAGAACAGAGAAGAGTTACTTTAAGACTTCGAGGTTTACTATGTGCTCAGACGGTGCAGACAACCCGTTATACTGCTCTACAACACTTATTGCCCCACTGAACTTGCAGAGGATGTTCTGTGCCTCATTGTTTGTGGCTTGGGTATTGGTCAAGACATTGACAACTTTCACCAACTTCAGTCCAGTGTGACTTTTCTCATGGGAGACCATAATTTTGCACCATAAAAGTCTGCCTTTTTCCATATTTCTGATTTGTTTTCATTCATTCTTTCTCCTAATTAGCACTGTGAACCTCTTCTTTGGGGACCAGGAACCTCCAATGCATATAAGAAAACTGCTAATATGAAAAAAAGCTATGGGTAGAAATCAAGAACCGTGACTACACATAATTAAATGTTCCTGTATAGTACAGAAGCAGGAATTTTCCTTCTGCTCTTAAAAATCCAAGGACTTCCACTTACCTTATCAAAGACAGCGAATCATCACATATTCTCACTTTCCCTGCCCTTGCCCTAGCGATACACTTAGGGCTCCAGCTGACAACCTCTGCTGTATCTCACTGGGGCAGCAGAAGGGGTTACCCGTGCCCTAGAAAAGCACAAGGATCAAATCTGCCTCAGATCCTCTGGTACTGTTGTTTATAGCACAGTGTTTTCAAACAAAACTGATGAAAGCTAAAGAGACAGGACAAGGAGATCATGGTGATACCCTCTAGCACAGAGATGGAGCAGATAGATAGCTGGCAGCGACAGTGCCTTAAACCCTAGCTGTTAGCTCCAGCAGGATTCATCTGCCAGAGCCTTCAGTTTCTATAATTTTGCACCTTTTTCAGTATTTGCCTGCTCTTATTTCTGGTTAAGCGGCATCTGCGTTCCTAATAGCTGTAGGCTGCAGTGTGCGTAATATTCCACTGGTTTAAACACAGTTCAACGTAAAACACCCAACAGCATTTTCACATGTTGACAGACACCCGTTTAAATACATAGTATAGAGGCTCAAGCATTACTGTAGTTGAAGGCTATGAGACAGACGTATGTGTTGCACCTTCTAATCCTACAACCTTCATTTAATAGCAAGACGTTAATTCTAAGACTACATGAAAATTTTCTTCCTGGCTATGTGAAGATTCACTTGCATGAACAGAATGTTTGTGTACTGAAAGGCACCATCACCTGCAGACATATGGTACTTCCTTCATAAACCTTATTGCTAGACTTTGCTGTTAGGGTATTTTAATCTTTTCACCTCTGATGAGCCTGATCAACAGGGTCAGTGTTCCCACTTACATAGATCTTTATTCTTGAATGTTTGTGTGGATCGCAATTAAAGTGTAAGACAAGGAGGGCATTGGGGCTTTCTGGTATAGAGCAGAGGCTTTTCAGACATTACTTGATTGACTATAACACAGACCAGGTTAGCAACCTTAACGAAATAATGTTCTGCTGAAGACAGCAAAGCCCTCCTTCCCATGGATGCAAAATCCTTTCTCTGCATTGATGGAATCTGGGTTCAAGCAAGAACTTACTATTTCTGAAATGTGGAATGCATTTGCTCTTGGAACACACGTCCTTTTTATGCCCCCTGGTTCATGAGCTGGTTGCAAAGCTACAAATTTGCTATAAAATTCCTTTCAAGGTGCAGTGCTGCTAGAAATTTGTAGAATAATAGAGATCCTTTCATCCTTTGTATTTAAACATGCAATTTGCTTTAACAGGTTCTGATCAACCATTAAAACCCACTCTGTGTTTTATGCGTTTAACAAAAAACATATTTGCACAAGTAAAAGCGACTGCATGCAAGGCTACAATATACCTATTTATGTTTAACATATAACAAGGTCTTGCAGAACTCCTTTCGTCCTGAGGGGTTTAGCAGCTCTGTCCCAACACCACCAGTAGAAGGTCAAGCCCTCTGGAAGGAAAGCTGCAGCACAACACGCTGCTAGCGTAACGTGTTTGTTTGTTAGGGCGCTGGGTTGGCAGTCCCAAAGTGGGGGTTCAACTCCTGCAAGAGGGATGCTCCATCACAGTACTTAGGTCAGAATATATCTGTGATCCACTCCAGTCACCATCTATCCAGGAATGCTGGCATTTTGCAACAGGAACTGTTTTGTGAGATAATGGCTAGTCAAGCGGTCAGTTCAAGGGGTCTCACTCTTAGCTGAAATGCTTAGGTACTACTGGGGTATGAATCTTAACCGTGAGGGAAGTTCTAAAGTCCAGAAAGTTTTAAAGTCCAGGAGAGGATGCTAGCTTTTCAGAAACATTTGCTTGGAGTCTGTAATGTTGAATGTCTCTAATGTTGCTAATGTGACACTGAGAAGAAAGAAGTTCTCAGGGTTCAAGGTTTATCTGAAAGACATGCAATAAAATTGAAGATTGACTAACTCTTTCCTTTTTAAAATTGATTGATTAGCCATAGAATTACAGGTTTTGCCATTTTTTTCAATGAAGAGGAAAATGCAGTTTTTCATATAGTCCTGTTTGTTTACTTAGATATGAAAAGTTTTGTTTTCTTGAAGGCATCAAGCAGGCATCAAGCAACAAGGGAGAATATTTTGGCTTGTAGTTCAAAGGCCTTTTCACAGGTAGCACTTCGCTCAAAAGCTCATTCACTTAGCTTTTCTCAAGATAATTTTTTCCAGCGTTTCTTCTAGCTTCGTGTTCAGCTTTTTTTGTCCTTAATTCTCGATTGTTTTTTCTTGCCCCCCCTTTTTTTTTCTTTTCTTTTTTTCCAAACCCACAAAAACCCAGTAACAACTAAATCTACTCGACTAACCAGTCTATATGTATGGATTGAGGCGCCATGGTTTCAACTGGCAGATCCTGTGAAGTTATTTACAGAGTACCAGGAAGACATCATAAACATAAACATTAGTGGAAAACCAAGAAATGTATTGCAAGAGATGCTTCAAAGACATTTTCAGACTTTGGAACGAAGAACTGATAACTTATTTGATATCTTGTCCTCTGTATTTCTCTAGGAATTTTGTTTTCCTTGCTGTCATTAACATTCTAGAATGAAAGCATTAAAATGGATTTTTATTTTGGAAATACAGAGATCCAAAAAACAATTTTTATTTTGAAGATTCTTCTATGCAATGCATTTGTCATATCAGAGCTGAAGGTGAAAATTAAGAAGACTTACCAAAACTAAGAGCTACATTGTTATAACATTTACATCCTTTTAAGTAATGGATGTTGTTTACTAAAGGTTTCATGCATTCTTTCAAGGAAAAGCAGAGTTTAATTATTTTTTTACTTTGAAATATTTTGTGACCATGAACACCCCAACCTTTCCTATCAGTTCAGTGGATATAGCCAGGACTGCAACTCATTGAGTCACTGCAATTTTTAAGATAATAGTAAAAAAACCCAAACTCTTGTTTTTTACACATATATATATTTAATGCTAAGGATTACATCTGTGTAACTAGTTTTAAGAGAATATTTTACCGTGGTTGTCATGCAAAATAGCACATACTCTATTTGTCGTCTTGTTCTTTTTCAAAGCCCAAATCTTTTGGCTGACCAAATGATCCCAAGACCTCTCAAATATTCTGTGATCTTTCTAATTGGATACACTGATGTCTGCTGGAAGACAGATGTGATCAACTGCAGTCATCTGTGAAGCTGAAACAAAACGCAGCATGTTTTTTCAGGAAAACTTTACTTTATCAGTAACTCTACCTCCTTCCAAGGCATAGATGTAATCCATAAATAAAAAGAGTTGCCATTTGATGAGAAGGAGGAAACTCTATCTTAGTCAATGACAGGGAAAGTGAAATGTGGTCACCCAGAGTTCCTGCAATTCAAAGCCAACTCATGCCCACTTTAATTATTGTGATGTATGTTCCCGTTCAACTTTAATAGGACTACTTGTACAAGTAAAGGATCTCAATTGCAAGGGTCACATTTGCTTAGCTTTTTTCATCTCTAGTTTAGAGTTAGGAAACCTGCAGAAAGCACAAGGATCCTTTGAGAGAGCCATCTGTTCATCTGACTCTGCCTCCCCCAGGAAAGATTAGCGCAAACCCAGGGTGGTCAGTTTGGTTAGACCCCTGGGTAGCGACTGAGTAGAAGGGGGAATAGACTGGCCTCATATTGTCTTAAGAAGCTGTGGGACTCAAAGCCAAAGCACAAGGTGTTTTTGGAGAGGACTGGATTAGTGTAAGACTGGATGGCAGAAACCACCACATATCCACAGGAAACCAGTGGCGCCAGATAGATCAGTCGAGGAGGTGACTGCAACAATTTTTACGTTTTCATGTATTTTATTACTTGTAATTTTAGCTGTAATTTCGCCACAGGTTTTTCAATCTCAGTGGAATATTAGAAAACAAAAATTTCACAGAGCAAGGGAAGGTGGAGTCAGGAACACAGATCTACAAAGGCCTGGGAAGTAGATTCGTGGTTGAGTAACTTGTTTGTTACAATCCTGGGACTGCAGGATTGGTGAGGATGGAGATTGCAGATGCTAATTATTTTGATTAGTGGAAGACTTGGTACTTTCAAGAAGTTTAACGAGTTTTGCTTTTGTTCGAAGCTCTTTAGACTCTAGATGGGTTGAGATAGTCTGAGGCGCTGGCAATCGTGATGGAGTTGCACTTGAGCCTCACCTCTGCTTTATGTGTAAATGGTGAAGTTATCCACATGTAAGCTGTCTTCTGTGTTACAATGACTTCTCCTTGGTAAACATTGTGTTTCAGTCGACTGCTCTTTATCTTTGGGCAGGGTGAGGTCTGAGAGCTCGGAGAGCTCAGCCCCACAGCAGCGAGAGGGAGGCCATGCTGGCGACTCCTGCGGGGACTCCTGGGGATGCTGACATTGGGAACCACTGCGCTGCCTCTGTTCCCAGGCAGGATTTCAGCCCGTTAAGAGAATTGGTCCAGCTCCCGCCTCTGTTGTTTTAATCTGCTTGAAAACTCAGACATCGATAAAACCATTAAGGTAGGTGACATCTTCAGGCATCATTTACCTGTGAGGATTAAGGCATGTCTTGCTTTTATGTGAAAAACAGACTCCTGATGCCAGCGTGTGGCTTTGGGAGCTGTGATTATAACGAGGGACCTATAATACGTGTGCTTTTATCTTGTTACTTTTTAGTACAAAGCTCTTGCAGTTACCTAGCATACATAGATACAATTTTTCAGTATGAATTTATAATTAATTTTATTCACAATAGTAATGTCAATAATCAAACTGAAATCAAAGACCAGTAAGAATTTGACTTTAGACTGTCAATCTTAGCCATCTCAAAGCTCATTCAGAATAAATTAAAAATTATAACAATAAATTAATGAAATAATATTGTATCTTTTCAGAGGACACAGGCTCCCAGTTTCTATGAAAACTGCTCTGCCGCCAGCTGCTTCTGCAGCTGACATTTGCTTATTGAGCCAAATCCATATCTCAGGGCAGACCAGAGGGAATGTGTCTATTCTGGTTCCTGAGAAACAAAGCAGACGAGGGCTATTTCTAGTGGCCTTTCAGGTCCAGTGTGGGTGGCTGAGAACTTTGAATCAAAGTCCTCCCTTTCAAAATTGAACCCAAGTGATATGAATTTTGAACAGGGCTCACAGACTTAAACCCAGTAAAGGAGGAGACTGAGACAGTTTGTGATGAAACAAGCAACGTCTCTGCCTCTTGGAATGAGAGTGTTATCTTCAAGAAATGGGAAAAGCAATAAATAAGAAACAAACTCAGGAGAATGAATTTAAATACTAGAGGGCACTAAAATCTAGGAAAAATGTCCTGGCTCGTTTTCTTCAAAACATTTTGATAGACTTCTGATAAACTAGGGAACACAAAAAAAGCTGTCAGCTTGGGCCAACAAACAAACAAAAAATGCTGGCAGATGTGTGGAATGATCGCTGGTGTTTTTTT
>NW_008794281.1:921206-949742 GCF_000699145.1 Aptenodytes forsteri
AAGGAGGGAAGGCGGGGAAGAAGGTTGAAGACTTTCAAACCTGGATGCTTAATTCTAGGTATCTAAATCTGTATTTCTTATACAAATTATTTTGAGAGGTGCTTAAACGTCTTAGAAGTTCCCCCAAAATCATTTAAGGTTGAATTTGTCTTCTTAAGATGATGTGATCCAATGTTCTTTATTCAGTGAAGGGAAGCATCTATAAACCATTTCTTTTTTGAATGGCTTTAATTCTGAATCCTTGCTTACTCTAAATAAGATCTGAAATGGTTTCTCCTGAACATTAGAGGATGAAGGAGTAGAGGGTACATTGCGTTTCTAAAAGGCAGTCTAATGATAAACATTGATACATATTTTTAATGCTAAAAGTGATATTGTGTTCCAGTTTTAAAGCATTTTAAAAATATATACAGTCTGCAAAGGGACTGAGAGGGAGACTGGTAGGTATTTCATTTTTTATCAAAGACGAGCCATTCATAAACTGCTGAACAATGGCAACTGCATGCAGGGGTAGCGCCTGGACTTAGAGTGAACCATAGCATTTCATAAACTTGTAGAGCTAGGCATAAAGTGCTACCGTTGGGAGTCTGCATCACCGAGTATTTGCTCACTTAAACCCCAGGGTAGAGGAGAAATTTTCATGGAGCTTATAGTGATTTATAATGGGAAGCATAGGCTTTTTCATAGACATTGTTCTCAGTGACAGTGTAAAGAAAGAGAGCACTAAATCTCTTCTCATCATAACTAATGATTAAGTCAGCAGCTTTTTTGGCGAATACAGAATGCCCTTCTACAAAAACAAAGTATTCTATTGTGATGTATTACATTTAAAAAACCCATAAGTATCCCATAAGGCTATTGCAATATTTTTAACTAGATCTTCCCTCTTTGTCACCATATTGAAATAAATGGAATGTGTCAGACTGAGTAATGCTCTTTCAATAAGTTTTTAGGAGCTCACTTAGAAGTTTGGCAAAATATAAAGAAACGAGGAAAACTTTCTCAGGATCCTCTATGGCCTGAATGAAAGATCGGTCCATTAAGGAGAAAAGCTTATGCTGATGCTGACACTAATAAATGGGACAGGGAAGGATATTTCTGCTTAGTTTGGGCTACCTTGCTCCAAGTTTGCTGCCTCAGATTGCCCTGTGAAATAAATCAGCCAGCTGAAGATGATTCATTGCATTACAAAGTTCCCATCAATATAATGGGGAAATCAGTTTTGTGTGAGTGTTCAAATGTGAACCCACCCTCAACTAGTAGGAGTCAAAGGGCCAGCAGTCGCTGAAAAATTAACTCCCCTGCATCTGCCGTTCAGACCTGGATTTGAACTATGGCATTAGGAATGCCTCTTCCTTCAGAGGGTATTTCTGTTATTCAGTCTGGATACTGAACTTGCTTTAGCATCATACATTATTTGGAAGAAAATATCATTATTTTGTTAGGCTGTTCCTTCTCCAGTGCTTTCATTTCAGATGCGATCTCGGCCCTGTTGAAGGCAGTGGTAACACTCCTACAGCCATCACCAGGGCCAGGCTTTTACTCTCCATTTTGACTCTTGAGGCAAATTTTTAGAAGGTGGACCTTCAGAGTTAGATCTAGCTTGGATTTTAAGTCCCTCTTGTAGGGAATATAAATATATTCTCTTTTATAAATGAGTTCCCTAAAATATTTTATACATCAAAACACTTTCAAAAATACCTCCTCAGTGCTCCTCAGATGGGAAAAATTGCAGTAGAAATTATGGGCAATGTGAAAGAATTGTGTTTAACCATGATGCTGTCCCTCGGTAATGGTCAGACTTTAGGACTCCATTGATCTCCATGTTGCAAGTGCTGTATTTTAATACCATCTGTCTTTCTTTCTTTAGGAAAAAAAACAGATTAATGAGAATCCATTTTCAAGAGATTCTTCTCTTGTGACACTGATCCTACAGTGTGTTCTTATTTAAACATTTCTGAAATGTTTGGAAATCTTGCCTAGTAAGTCCTTTTATACATCTCTGTAATACAGGCTTTCCTGAGTATCACGTCTGGAATCCTAGCCACAATTCACAAAAGTTACAGTTGGGTAAAGTGGGCCCTCCTCAGACTTAAGAATCTTCCGTTTTCCTTCCCCTCCCCTTTGCCTCACAAAGGTCCTAGTCAAGAGTGGGATAGAAGGAAATCCCATTAGAGCCTAATAATGCTGCTTCTTTCCAGAGGGAGTCACTAGAAAGTAATTTATTTCTTCAGCGCGCAACTGGAGGTACTCATTTGTCAAAGGCTTGTGTGCATGCTGCTGCTATGGCCTTCGTTATCCCAGGAACAAGGGACTGAGGTTGTGACCCAAAAAGCCTATTCCTACTGCCAGGCTAGCCCTGTTTGTTCCTTACTTGCTCAAACATCACATACAAGCCTACTGGACATATAAGGCTGTGCTCATAGCTGGAATTTGTACAGTATGTATAAGGTATGAAAAGCCACAATTCTGCTGCCTTCCCATATTAGCACCAGTAAGACACTACACGCGAGAGTACCGCTATCAGCTGCATTCCTTCGTCTCCTGAGCCATGCGCAGCTCTAATTTTCAGACATGCTTTCCTTTTTACCTCCCCCCCCCGCCCCGCTTTTCTCTATTGTTATTTGTTTCCCATCAAGGGAATTCGCCCTCAAGTTCAGATCACACACACTTAGGAGATAGGAGATAGAATCGGCCCTTTGTGAGCATGTGCCCCGCTTTTCTCTATTGTTATGTCTTTCCCATCAAGGGAATTCGCCCTCAAGTTCAGATCACACACACTTAGGAGATGCGGTGGAGAATCGGCCCTTTGTGAGCATGTGAAGGATGCTTTCCTTGACCTGTCAGAGAACATATTTTACTTGATGAGAAAGAATGCTGGGCCAAATTCCTCCCTACTGTAATCAGGCTGCTAGAAGTGGACTTACATTACGGCTGAGCATGGCCTACTTTGGTTGGAGGAAGGTCTCCTAAGCAGATGACACTTACTGTTTACAATGTATTGGCTGCTTTTACTGCTCTTTTAAGTGATGGTGCGTGTTTATACCAAACAATGCAAATAGGAAGTCATTTGTTTGTGAGGGCCTAATCCTGAAGCCCTTATTTGGTGTTTACTGAAGTTAAATTCGGCCTTTACTCAGATAAACTCCAGTTGAATTCACAAGGAGTTTGCCACAGTGAGGACAAGAAGAGGACTGTGGGAGTGTGCTGCTTGTTTTTGGCCAAAGCACAAAGATACTTTGCGTTAAAAACACATACTGAAGAAAACAGAGGCACACACAATTACTGCCTATATGCATGCGGCACTGTACGTGTGCACACGAACACAATTGCACACTAATCTAATCAATACATTCATTTCTTATTAGAACATAATTACACATCCCAGGAGGCTGGAACAGAAAAGTCCCATTAACCCCTCATGCCCTTTTCAGCTTTCCTCTGCCTTTCCATCTAACAGACCTCTGTGTCACTCCACTCATTAGCAGTTACTGTCTATGACATTGTTACATAAATAAGGATGTCGACCTGTCAGAATGGGTCACCCAATTCAAGGGTGATGATAAATATCTGTCCCTCTGAATTAGGCCAAAGACACCAGAGTACAGGACAGCTACTGTTGATTATTGGATAGTTAATGTACAGAGGACAAAAGGTGCTGAGGCCTGGTCACTTTTTGGATCATTAATATGGATTTAGGCCTATTGTTAAAAAAAAAAACCACATGCACTCAAAAAACTAGGTTAGCAAGAACATGCATAACTTTCAATTTGGGATAGAATGTATAGATGGCGGGTAGATTCACGGTGTCGAAGTTGTGGCTTTTACATTAAATTGATGGTGCTTTTAGATATGCAAACAAAGTATTTTGGGGTCGGGCTGAAAACAGGTTGTGCTCCCCCATGCTTACAAATGCAATGTAAGTAAAAGGCACAGTGGATGCCTTTAAATAAGCAGAAATGACTCCAGGAAGGGGAATATGCAGTAAAGCAGTATTCAGTTCAGAAGCAGCTAGAGAGCTGCTGCTGAGGCATATCACATGGTTTGCACTGAAAACCATCACCAAGACTCTTTTCTGAAATTCTGCTTTATTTTCAAAACACCGTTTTCTACTTAAATAATGAAAGGACTGGAGAGTATCTGTAACCCCAATTCATTCATTTAGCGATTACTATCTTCTTGTGTTAGTGACAGATTATTCCTTGCAGGTAGCACTTAAGTCTGATGCAACACACTGCTTTGATTTTAATAGCAGATAAGGTAAAAATATCAGGCAGTTTTGTAGACAGAGGTTCTTGCCATTCCAAATAAGAATGAATTAAGACCCTTTTCCAAAAGACTCAATGCTGTAACTCACAGAAAATGTTAAATGCTGGGCAGGAACATCCCTTAGGATTTGTTTATCTAGAAGTCTAATTGCAGCACCCACAACTTTCCCTGAATTCAGTGTCCCACAGGATCAGACTGTCGTACCGCTGTCTAGAATTTATTACAGCAGTTTGCTCTGCATGAAAGATCTGGTCTGATAGGGAACTAAGCGTCCTGTAAAGAAGTCAGTGTTAAGTACAGCAAGTCTTTGCAAAGTCAGGCCCCTCAGTTAGTTTTACTCCACTTGTCCCTACCTCTGTGCATTGTTACGTCCTTTACAGTCCTGCCACTGAGCTATGAGAGATGTGGCTACAGCATTCTTCCAGAGCAAGGCTCAGCCAGACGATGATACCAACACATGTGCCAATTCAGTAGTGCAAGGTAGCTGTAATTTGCTCCGTTTCCCTCTTCCTAATTTCCTCCACCCTCAGGGAAGCAACTGTTGCAAGGAGTATCCCTGCTTTCCTGGCACACTGGCATATGGAAAAGTTCTGCTAGTTGTTGTAGTCAGAAATCTCAGTCTCACTGGTGGTGCCAGACAGAATCTTTTGAGCACAGGAGGATCAACAAGTCAACTCTAGGTTGCTGAGACGCCACACCAGTCCTGAAGTGCTGATTTGAGTAGGGACTGTGAGTGCTGGCTTAGTGGAGTACACTCACATCTTTACCCAGGTTCAGCCACGCAGACCTGGAAAAAGAAGATGCGGGCTGATCAGAAATAGGGATGGCCACAGCTCCTGAATTTCCCTTGCTGGAGTAAGACTCAAGAGACTTAAGGGACAAACTCTGGAGCTGATCTACAGTGGCAGATTTATACCCACAGTGGATGAGACCCAGAAGGGAATGTCTAAGGTATTGTGTACATGAATTGTATATCAGCAAATGATATCGAAAAGATTTAGGAACGCACTGTTCCCAAATCTATTTTTTCCCATTCAAACTGCAGTGACACATACTATTTTATTTAACTGCACTAGATTCTACTATTTTGTGATTATTATTGGTAAGATTCATACTCCTCCATGAAATCAATTTTTAGAATTAATTTTCCAGAACAGATTTGTCTGCGCATGAATCTGCAGATGTGTTTCTGCTGGAATATACATCATTTTCTCTGCAGACCGAAGCCTTCGGGGTCTGAAAGTTGTAAAAAAAAAAAAAGTCAACCTTTTTGTGTCATTATAACAACTACAAATTGAAGATGTTTTGATCTGAGATTTCCCCAATGTATTTTCTAATACGCGTTGAAGATGATGTTAGAGGAAAGACAAGGTTATTGCATGGCTTGGAAGTGCACAGTGTAGTAAGGTTGCTTGCTAATACCTCTGTTTCTTAAAGGCATAGACCTGCCAGTGTTCTGACTGGTATCGTCAGACATCCTCAGATATCAACACCTATTCCATTATAATGACAGATTTGATAGTCTGTGGGAAATAGGTAAAAACCGTAATTCAGAAAAATACACTAAATTACATTATTTCTTTGTATTTCGTCATTTCCTAAATATTTCACAGGACCAGCATGGCTGTATTAGCTTGATGCCTATCAGAATCCAGGGGAACCATGTCAAAATATAAGTTAAAAAATGAAAATATATTTCTTTCCTTTTTAAGGTTGATTGTAAAAAACCTTGTGCATACACACATCCTACATTTATAAAAATAATTCCTAACACCCTGTAAAAAAGTCTAATCATAATATCTCAAATATGTGGCCAATATATATGGGATTATTTTGCGGCAGTGGGTTAAGCATATTGCTGGCAAAGAACTCCAGGACACGGTGATATAAATTCACAGAAATAGTGCTTGCTAATGCAGTAAATGACGACAGCTGCCGTAACTGCTGAACTAAAAGGGAGCTCTATCCAAGAATAATGAATATTTCTCATTGCATTTCAGAAGTGCATGCTTTGCACATGTGAGTTTGGGTCATAACTCACTCAGCCCTACGTATCCCTCTGTTTACTGCATGGTAACATTTAGATGAATTAATTAGAGGTCCAAAGTTAATTGTGCACATACTCAGCGTGAGAATTCCAGCAAGGCAGCCCCTGGTAGCCACGTCCTCGGCGCAGTCATGGGCCAGGTACCGCCTGGTCGGCGCAGAGCCCCTTGCAATGCCTGGCTCACCCCAGCCTGCTGAAGGCAATGGCACTCCTGCTGTAAACTGCCAGGGCGAGAAAGCCATTCGGCTTCCTATTGCAGCCCGGTAACAGTCTGCCCGTTTGTGCCGGTGGTTTTTGTGCTGTGACTACCTTTCCAACAGGAACTGGGCTGAGATCACTGGCTTATTCCAGTCTAGCCACTGAAAGGCTGCCTGTTTATTAAAACCATACTCTCTGTGAAATACATCTTTGTCTATGAAATGGCATGGCCATTACATAAGAAGTTTGTGATTTATGGTCGTCAGATAGCGTGTTTGCAGTAGGCAAAGTAGGCCTTGAGGGATCAGCATTTGTTAGCCCAAGGCTGTCCATCTCCAGGTGCTTTCATGCTTGCTTGCTTCATTGAAACATAATAATCGATGGGACTTAGCTTCTTGAAGAGTGAACAGCACTATTTCTACCGTTGGATGAGGCAAACCCAAACCAGCAGCTACAGTGTAAAACGTATCAGAAGCATCTGAAGAACCTGGACACCTGTCAGGGTGACGTGGAAAGCTGCCGGAGTTATCTTTAGAGCTCAGGTATTGGTAGCAGTCTAGCTGTGGTAGGATGGAGCACCATGAACATTAATTTACCCAACTGAGAAGTGCTTGAGGCTGTGGTTCCACAAACATTTTTCTCTGTGGCAATTTTGGCTCCAGCAGGTCGTGCTGCCACCACCCAGGGTTGTTTGCGGCAGTCCCTACACTGCCTTCTTTGTTCTGCATGGAGGGGTGGCAGGAGCATGGGAGCAGGCAGCAGCAAGCCAGAGTGGGCATCGCCTGCTGACGCTGACTCTGTGTCCTGGAGAAATGTGTGTGTAACCACAACCCGAGGGGCAGGATGAATAAGCTTATGTGGAAGCCTGTGACTAAATCATTCTGGAAAATAGGCTCTAGGCTCTTTTGCAAATGTAACCCATTGCTAGTAGGGACTGGATGTCTTAAAGGAAAAAGGCCGTTTGGTCTATTCCTTTAAGTGCATAGTGTCATGTATAAAAGAAATCACCAGCACAGCTGCCGTTAGCTGGAAGATGTGAACTTTCTCAGCAGGTAATTGATGGCCATAAAGATTACACTGCCCTCTCTAAAGTGGTTCCTGGTGTTAATCTAATCAGTGCCAAGTACAGTAGCTGTTGATCTGTGCCAAGAACTTCTCTCTTCTATTACCTGGGTTAAGCCTATTCCCTGGATGCAGAAGTAATATTTCATAAGTATTGAAGCCGAAGCAAAATACGAAAAAGTGGGTATCTATCTGTTACAGGGAGTTAGGAAAGAGGTCTGTTGTGTCTGTTGTATCAGTTTATCTGAAAATTCTGGCGGTGAAATGTTCCTTGCTCGTTTGATTGTGTGTTATCAAAGGGTGTGTGCAATGTCTGAGACCAGCAAACAAAGCTAAATTCCAGTGAGTAAATTATCCACCATGAATTACTCAACAGCTCCATACCAGTCAAGTTACAAATATTAGTATACATTGGCATGCATGTTACCAGTGTGGTATCAGCTGATGTTGTTAAGGTGTGATGCAATAAACTGCCTAAATGATTCCGTGTACCATTATATGGTAAGTGTGCAGAACCCCCTCTGCCTCCTATGGGTGCCCACACAGCTCCATGCGTTACGCCTTGAAAACGTTCATTTGCAAGTTTGCCCCTAAGTGGTACAACGCAAAAACTTCCACTCTTGCACTAAACCCTGGAAATTAGGTACGGAAGAAAGCACAGACCTCCTGCCTCCTACAATCGGTTTGGCAAAGGCAGGTGACAAGAGGCTGATGCCTATTAGCCTTTTTACAACACTAAATCTGCCATTCATCACAGTCCCTGTGAGAAGAAGGTTATTTGTCTGCCTGGCTGACCTAACTCCAGGACCGTGCCAGCAAGAGTGTCCTGGGCAGGTATGCTGTGCACTGCGGTGGTTATCCTGGCTGGCCTAGAACAGGGCCAGCAACATCAGTCAGGAGTTACTTCGCAAGCTGTCTTTTACCAAAACAAGCGAGGCAAACTGTTGACGGAGAGATGCAGAAGCCTTTGTAATGCCTATAGCCAAGCGTGCCCCGCGCTGTGATCTCATTAGATGTCATGTGCTAACTCAGAACCTCATGGAGGGCTTTTATAGTGTGTATGGGAGGCACTGTTGGTGAATAAGTGGCATGCTTTCTTCTGAATCTGGCTTAAACTCAATATTAGTGGACACTGTAGGTGCCTACTCCAGTAACAGTCTTGCTATCAACCTATTCCATTGCTGTGGTCATTTTTGCATCATTTTTGCAAAAGTGCATGTGATAATGTAATTAATGACTACACTTCTTATGGTAGTGGAAGCAGACAAGTGCTGCAGGGTGGATCTCACATCTAACTGTACAGGACAGGTGTGCAGTCAGGAAACAGAGGGACATGGCGTTCCCCAGCATCAGGCAGTCCCCATTTTTGGCTGGGGGTATGGGAAGTGTGACGTGAAAGGGGCAAAGACCATAAGAGACGAAAGTGGGAGCAACAGGCGTGTCCTGAAGCTGCGGTGAAGACAGGGTGAAGACAGAATGACTGATTCTCACTGTAGAAAATGTGTGTGATAGAAGCAAAGCGGATCAGTGATTAGAAAATAAGCAAAAACAGAATCTGAGAAATTACCTTTTTCCAGGCTATAGAGCCAAGTTCAGATTCTTTCAGGAACTGATTCCATTTACATCGATGAGAGGAGAAAATACTTGCTCACGCTGAAATATATGATTTCCATTGCTGAATTACAGTTACATGCACTCAAACATATGGCCCATGTCCCCCTGACCCCACCAGGAACACAATTGCACAGCTTCTGTCATAGCTGGCTTGCTGTGTTGGGTTGGCGGCATTTCCAGATTTGGGATAGAAAGTTTCTGCGCCGTGACCCCACCTTTTTGCAGCCCTTCTGGTACGTACGGAAGGGCATTCTTTCCCAGCACTCATGGCACACCAGTGAAATTCTCGCTAACGTAACACAGAGCAGATCGGCCCCTTTGGCTTCGGTCTGCCTGCGTTAGTTTTCATGGATACAGCATACACCTTTTGCCAGCAGGTAGGATGCACAGACTTGCAGAGTGTGCGCATTCGTTGCTTGCATGGGCTTGTATCGTATTGTATGAACTTGGCTAAACAGCAGCATTTTAGATTTAGCTTAACTGTCAGTAACACCTTTAACTCAACTCTTTCATAATGGAGTGGTGTACGGCTCCATCCATTAGCATCCTTCTGAATTACCATAGAAATTTTTGAAACAAAAGACATTTTTTAAATAAGTGAAGAGTCATACCCAGTTATTCAAAAAATAGCATCATTGATTCAAACTGTATTAATATTTTGCTCCACTTTAATTTCGGTAAACTTCCTGTGTAGACCCAGATATGTGTGTGTGTGTAAATATATATATATACACACATGTGTGTTTGATATATGTATACATGTATGTTTGCCTGGAATGTATTACACACACATGTGTTTGATATATGTATACGTGTGTGTGTAAATATATATATACACACACATGTGTGTTTGATATATGTATACATGTATGTTTGCCTGGAATGTATATGAATTGTCAGCGTGTTTGTAGAACGTTCTCTAAGATGTTTTGGAGTTCACCAGTGATATGTCATTATTGGTGATTTATTCGTATTACAGAAGTGCCCCCAGTACCTAGCCAAAACAGGGATCAGATCATGTTAAGCAGCCTTCAAATGGTTCCTGCTTTGATGTAAATGTTTTAGAGAGGAGGTGAAGAGAAAGAAAGATGTAAGACCTACAAAGCCGACTAGTGGTTTAGCTGGAAATAAATTTTGGTGTCCTGACTAATACCTTTCGATTCTCACTGGCTTCATGTATTGCAGTGTAAGGAATCATGTATCAGCAGCAGAATTTGTCTGAATGAATATTATCGCAGATTGCTCTGATGCTCAGTCCTGCAGGGCTCCAAGCACTTGATGGCAGCCTTCAGAAATTCCTCCTGCTCTACTGGATTTCAGAGTCCTGACACTGAATTTACACTGCTCGTGCTGTGATCAGATCTGGCTGGGACCGTGCTTTGCCCTCAGCACTCAAGTCCAAGGTCCCTCTGAAGTTCCAAAGATGTGAGTTGCATTTTATTCCCATTATTCCTCATTTTCACATGCTTGTTCACATCCACGTTCCGGAAGAAGCTTCAAGAGGAAGTGCCAGAATCTTATTAGGGAAAGATTGTTGTGCTTTTACTCCCCGAGGAGGCCTGGCGAGCTTATAAAGACAGCAGCATGCTCCTGCAGAAGGCTGAGAGGTGAAGGAAGCAGACAAGATGGAAAAGTTAATAGGAAGAGGGAAAAGTGTGAAAGAGGTACAGTGCATGGGAACGTAAAGAGAAAGGAAATGACTGATGAGGGAGAATGTGAGTCTTCTCTGGTTCACAGTGTTACGATGCATTTGTCACATCATTTAACAGTGACCTGCAAATGATTATTTTTATTGCATTTATGCTTTTCATCGCTTCTTGATGATTTACAATGGAAGCTTGAAAGAGTTCACAGCTTGATTTTTTTTTTAATATACTCGTTGTTATCGTTCTGTATCTCAAGCTTTTTGTATACACAAAATTCTTGCCAGCACAACTAAATTAGTTTAGATTGATTTTGATATGTTAATGTACAGTCCTTCTCCAGACACCCAAACCCTCATCGGCATCTGGGGGACACGCTTCGGTTGGTGCAGTCATTTTCAATAGCTCTAGTTTCTGTCCATAAGAAATGCTCAAACTGGCAAAGCTTTTGCTGGCAGACAGGCTTTCAAAATCTCAGGAAGACAGAGATGAAGGAAGGGGGAGAGAGTGGAATTTTACAGGCAATACTTGCATATGCTAAATAAAAAATGGGGGGGAGGATTTATTTCCCTGCCTCAATTCCCTTTGCAGTTCGCTTTTAGAGGAAAATAATTTTTTAATGCACGTGTATTAAATGCGTTCATGTTCCGTTATGATTGTTGTTTAATGAATAGGATATTCATTACATTTAAGGATATTGAGCTCACAGAAACAGCTGGAAAAATATTATAAGCATTCATTACACACAAGTGAAGAAACAAGCATGTATGTGTATGTGTTTATGTGTATGTGCACGTGTATTAAACACCACGCAGCACATTATCTGGAGAGGGCCCTCACAAGGACATGGCTGACATACATGCATGATGGATTTAAAATAACAGAGTAAGAGGTGAAAATAAATCCAAAGATCAAACAGAAACAGAGTAGAAGAGAAAATAGGGAACAAACTGAGAGGAAGTTGTGCTAAAAACTGGCTGTATTCCATATTAGTTAATTCAGATTTTCAGATTAAGACAAACCAATTTTGTTATTTCTTTTTTTGCTCTTTCATTGAAAACAGATATTCCCCAATTCAAGGAGATGTCTAAATGCTAACTTCAAGCATATAAGTAATCCCAGTGAAGTTGTTTTACTGAGTATTCAGAAAAGCCACGATTAATAAAGACATTCACTGTAGTTAAAAAGATCAACAGGTTCTAGGTTAGTGGAGAGGGGAAAATAACTATTACATTTCTATATATTTAATTATATGTGTGAAAAAGAGGAAGCTTGTAGCAATACATGTGAGTGAGAAGCTTAAAACTGCAGAAGAATAATAAGGGAAACATAAGGAGAGCAGGCAGATCTGTATCCACCAGGCTTATTTTTTTCATATATTAAGAAGAAATTCTGAACAATACTAACTTTTCTCACTATCTTACGATAGCAGAACAATAAGGTAAAAGGGATAGAACTGGCTTTATTTCGGAAAAAAATCCATATCATGTAATGAGTATAGGAATCATTAAATGTTTTCCTTTCCAACAGTAACCTTAATAAGTTCCGACAGGAGCTTATTAAACACAAACTACTGAAATCAGAGTTAAGATCAAAATATCCATATATCTGCACCCAGGAATTTTAAAGGAGCTCAGTGGTTTTCTGGAGTGCCAGTGCATGCAATAGATACCAGCTGGATATAAACTTCCAGAAACACTAAGCAGCAAATACCATCTATGAAAAGGAAGCTGTCAAACAGGGATGTAAAAGGCTTATTGCTTCTGCATTTCTCTAGAATAACGTAGTGAAGATTAAGGTGGGTTCTGTATTGCTGCAAATTTTGAAATCAGAGTATAGATGTTCTGAAATATACGCTCTAGTATGAGTAAGAGTCCATTTAGGAAACACTATAGAATACATTATATTGGGAGTAGAACTATGGGGTAAATGTACACGCACTCATGTCTAACTTTCTATTCTCAAAACCTGACTATGTCAAGTGGCTTCGTACTCAATATGCTGAACTTCATATGTCCTAACATGTATTTTTAAACATGTACATTAAACATGTGTTTCCTTACGCCTTGCATTGCAAAGCCAAGATCCTAACTCAGGGCTTTCGCTGCACCTCCGGCAGCACACCTCAGAGTGACAGGCTATAGCTTGAGCTGCAGTCTCCTTTGTAAATTTTGTCTTGGATGAGCCAAATGCAGTCTCCTGTATGAATCTATAAAATTAAACATATCATCTTTGATCTAAACCAATATAAGCTCAGTAACGAGAAACAACGTGGCAATCTGTATCATGGTGGAATAGATGCTGGATGCCCATTTCTTTTGTTCCCTGTTTTGATGCAACACTAATGCATCTATTATTTTATTACAAAATCACGTACCACAAAAACTAGTTGTCTATGAAGCACTTGCTGATGTCCCCCGGAGAACTGATTAGCAAACAGTATTTTTTACTTGTGTACACCATATTACTTTATTACCTGAATACCTTCTAATTTTTAAGTAACTGTCCTTATTCTGGCGACAGCACGGTGAGAAGAGGTTTTGCTACAGTACTCTTCGATCCTGATAGCAGGATTCTTATTGGAGATAATTAGCAAAACCTCCTTGAGCTCCAGAGATCACCATTTGTAATGAATAATCAAAAGGCTGTTGCATCCAGAGGATGCCATGCTTGAGCTTATGTGGAAAATCAAAGCTGAGACTGATACTGGACTGGTCTTTACGTGCCAGTGTAGGCAGCTACCAAGAGAAAAGCATTTAATTGCTCCTTTGTTTTTTCTCAACTGCACCATCACTTATTCATGCTAATAATCATGATATGTAGAACATCACTGATATTCCTTCACTTGCAAGCTTCAGTGAAGCTGAAGGTATTAACACTTGGTCAGACCTTCAGGAGCTAAAATATTTTCCTCCTTTGTGTTAAAAAAGATGAGTGGGCCAAAAGCTAATGGTATCTTTATTCCTTGGTCCTTCCCAAAATCTGATAATCTAAACAAGGAATAATTAGTGTTTGTCAAGTCCTTGCTCACTTCCTTGAATGAAACAGTATTGATTTATAAGCTGCTGAAATATAAAAGTATTGTTTGGAGACATCAGAAAAATGGGGATCAGACTCTGTAGGTAGGGAACTATATAACATGGATGTTATTGGTGTAATTGCATGAATTAAGATTTCTAAGTAGGCTTCTGTTATCTTCTGGAGAAAGGAGAAAGAAAAGCAAAAGTACTGCTACAAGGACATAAATTTAAAGGAACAACAGCAAAGAAAATAAATATTGTCATTTTTAGTGGCATCTTCATTGATTATATGAATTTGGGTTCAACAGAGAACGTTTATAAAATCAGAGCTTTTCCTTTTTATCTGCCCTGTCAGATTGGCTCTAGGTTGCCAGGTAAATTAAATGGCTGCCGAAAAAGCTTTCTGTGGATGTAGACAGCTCACAGCAAGTCGATCCTTAATTTTTTTCAGAACCTACTGTCTGTCAAAAACGCATAGGAGTTACAAAAACCCACAGCAAACCCAAAGACTCGGTGTAAGAATTACAGTTGGCTGTTTGGGCCTCTAATTGCCTAGCGTCCTTGACAAGAACAAACACAGAGCCCTATCATATGATATCTTGAACCATAACCTGCAATAATCCATACTCTTTAATCCTTCATATAGCTGTTGCTATGTCATCACAATTTATTTTAAAATGGTATTCTTTAGTGCTAATCTCATTCCTAATCATTCATATTAATGTTAGCATTAGAGTGAATTAGGGCATTATTTGTCTAATATGTGCCATATGTGACACTTAAGTACTTGTAAGTAATTGCATATCAGAGAAGACAGCATTAAATGTGAATGGCACATACAATATGAAAAATGGAAGGGACCAATATTAAACTTTTAATAGAAATAACTTCAGCAAAACTTTCCCACAGGCAACAGAACTCTGATATTTTTAGCTGGTTGAGGCCAATGTATGTTAAGAATAGCATTCACTGCAGTGGGAAAATACACAATTTCTATTATGGGGCAGTCAGAATAACAACATACTGATGATACACTGGTATAAAATATGTAATTATCTAGCATGCAAAAGAATAAATCACATAAACTGTTTACAGTAGGAATTGTGAAAGGACAATGACACATTGTTGTCTTCTTTGTGTAGCAAGGATAAAGTTTGGCTTCTAAAATTGCAAAATCTAATTCATGGTGTTTATGTGATGCTTCCTGCAAGAAGACTCTGATAAGATTTTTTATTTCTAATAAATTAGGTTAGATATTAGCTTGGTTAACGTGGCAGATAGAACTGGATAAAATTAGAAAGATGTTAGCTTGGATAACATCTTGTGTTTCTTCACGTTGTACCATTAGACTAAAATCACACAAAATAGTCCTTCTTTCCCATGCAGCTCCAGCTAACTGCAATTTTGCTTCTGGAACCATTACTGTATTGTAATTCATAGGGTGCAAAATTCGTAATCATACCAGAAGTGAAGTCACGCTCTTTGAGCGCTATGCATGGAATGATTATTCTTATTACAGAACTACTAGTCCATCATATTAATAATTATTAACAATGCAGAGAACAAAGGCATTGTGTGTCCTCATCTATCATCATATATAAAAATAGTTCTAACTGATAAGCCCCGTCTGTTCTGTGTGCTATTATTGTATCACTATAAGTTGTAAAAATAGGGTGAAATCAATATTTTTTATCTGTCCTCCTTGGTAGCAAAGAAAGACCTAAGCTTCAGGATTAGTGGGCAGATATGAGGAGGATTTCTTTCTTTGTGATACAAATCTGTATTAATTGATTTTTCTTGATGTGGATTAATTGCAGCTCTTTATTAGGAATAATATCACAAATAAACTATAGACCAGTATAGATTGCTAAGCCTAGATTTCAACTGAATGAGGCTAATCAATACCTAAGTCTGTAATTTGAAGCAATTCATTAAGGCCTCCGGAAAAGCTAAATAATATATGTGAGAAATGTCTCATCTGGAGCCTTCAAGGAGTTTCTCCCTAAACAGAATAAATACATTTGTAATATATAATTATTGCAGATTAAGTTTGCTCAAATGCTTTTCATTTGCCAGCTATTACGCTAAGGGTGCGGAGGAACACCTCTGCAGCTCGGGCTGTGGTAGCAACAGCCTGATGGGCCAGAGCCCCTCTCTCTGTTTATCATCGGGCTTTCCATTCAGGAGAGGAGGACAGCTGTCATGCATTGCAATACCTCAAGTTTCTGTTTACCTTTTTGGCTATGAAAATGTTCATACTCTCATTTTAAGGAAGCGTGATGTGTTATATACTCACTATCGTTTCTGATGGGCTACACTAGACAAGAGAAGTATACTTCAGTTTTGGCCAAGGCATTTAAACACAAATGATAGCCACCAAGCACAGCCCACAAACTACTGCTGTGGCAACAGGTAGGGAGGAGTGTTTCCCACGGGGACGCCAGTCTCTGGTCCCAGCCTGAAGGATTGCCCAGCCAGGGCCAGCTGGCCGTGCCTTCTGCTGGGGGCTTGCTCACTGCCTTCGGGTGCCGGTTCTTCGCCATCACCCCTGTACCTGTGTGCTGTGCTTTGGAGGTGCCCAGCACACAGCTGGGACTCTCAGAATCACTTGTGCCTAAAAAGTAGACCCACATAGGATTAATTTTCATCAGTATGGTATAGTAGATACATTTTGTGTCTTATAAGTCATTAAGAACTTTCCTTGGCTATTTTATACATTGTGTGATTTCAGATAGACAGTAGTTAGACAGTAGATCACGTATGAGTTGAGGTTGCAGCTAGCCAACACTTAGAAAAAAACCCAGGAGAGCTTAGTGCTTCTGTTAATTTACATTCTTCATGTACAGCCACTCAACATGTATATAGCAACGTCTGTATTAACATTGCTTTAGACAACATTTTGGGTATCTGTAACAACTTCAAAGCTGTTCAGTCTCTGATTGGACTGGTGCATCATTCTTGATCTTGGTTCAGTCAAAGGTACAGTTCAGGTTCTGATCTTAAGCATCCATTTAAAGTTAAATACATGAGCAAACATTAGTAAAATTTCTACTAATAACTAACCTTCAGGAAATTATTTTAGTGACTTGTAGTGAGTGTGTATTATGCAAGGTGAATTTCAGAGTTCTGTGACCTAAGAGCTTTCAGAATATAAATGCTATCAAAAAAGGAGGAGGTGGATGTAGCACTTGAATAATATGATTGATTGCTATCATACTCGAGACAGATCCTAGGTTTAGAAGCACAAAATGTAAAACCTAGGATAAAACACCTAAGTCAGTGCGACAACAATGAGCAAAAAAGATAGATTTCAAAATAAGGTTGTAATAAGAACTACATCTTGAAAATACTCTTACATATTGGCATATGATCTTCCTGGGCATGTGTGTGGATAAGATAGAAACAGACTTCAAGCATATACTAGTAGTTCTGACCAGTTCAAATTTTAGCACTTGCCAAATTCATGACATTCTTTGAAGTTGCAAAGGAGATACATTTGCCCTAGTAGTTCCACGAGTGCTACACGTAACAAAAGTTTCCTTTGTGCTGCTTAAGAAACTCGGTTTTAGAGCTAGAAATCCCAAATTCTTAGTGCAAGTCCCAGGTTTCAGCGGGGCTACAGCAGGGATAAATGCAAACAATTTCTGCCCGGAAAACCATGAACACGACTTTCTCTCCAGTGGAATAAGCCGGGCAAGACATTCTGTCAACTCTCCAATGTGCATATACTGTTAACCGATGCTGCTGTTGCTCTAAGCCTTGTCCTCTTTTTTTCTTTGCCTAGGCTAGTTTCTGTCCTCTTGATACCACCTTGACTTCCAGAGCTGGAGCCTGTATTTTCCTCCAGTGGAGATAATAGAGCTTGACTCTCACTGTGAAGATACTATAATATCTTACTTATACCTTAATACATAGGCTATTAATTCACTTGCAGTGAAGATAAGCTAACCAGGTATTTAACTTGGTTAAATAACTTGATTGTGACTTCTGGTTCCCATATACACTAGTTTGTCCTTGTCTTTGTATTAAATATTGTTTTGACACCTGAATTACCTAATTCAAAGTAGCTAGTACCTGAACTAGCTAACCACTTCTTGCAGGAAAGACTTAGCATGATTTGGGACTGATTTTTCTGCATGCTATGGTTCCTTTACACTACTGTACGGGAAATATTTATACTAAGTATATTTCATTGCTATAGAAATAATGCCCTACATAATTACATCATGAAAGATGTCAGAGGACAGAAATTTCTTGCTTTTTCTCATTCGTTTTTATTGCTTAGACCCTTTCTCAATTCTATATTGCTTCCATGGCAGCACCATAAACCAAAGCCTAAATCTGAAGATGTGTGGAAATGGTAGAGCATAAATGCATCAGGATAGACTGCTCTTGCATTTGACAGCTAACAAAGCCAAGAGAATAAACATCATAATAAGTCAGTGTGCCCTCTATCTGGCTTAGATTATCTGGAGGCCATCTGAATAAACTCTCGGCTGAAACAGGAAGCCCTGGGACTAGATCTTTCACCTTCCTTTGATTGTCATTTTCCAATTGTTTTCATTTTTCAGTGACGCCAGCACACTTGTTCATTGATGTTCCATTTTGGCCTTGACTGTGCCAGATCCACCCAGAGAAGTCAGAAGCCAAGAACAAATTTGGCCTAAATTAAGAGTGGGCTTTCCTTGAGGCATCCTTATACGTAAGGTCCTGAAGTAAGATGCAGACAATGCTGAAGTTTTGTATAAGTGGTGTTAAGACAGGGTGCTTCAAGTTCATCAGGCTTATTGAATAGGTGGAAATAGCATGTGCGCGCACACACACACATACTCAAAATCAAGGATACCAACAACAGAAATATTACTGTGAAAATACACTAAAACGTGTCCATATTTTTTTTCAAACTAGAAAACTGTCACAACTGACCAGATAGGGAGAGATTTTGCTCATTTTCTAGTCTCTGATACTAGCCTCGTAGTGCAAAGGAAACAGTACCACAAAAAGGTGGCACGGTATAGCAATACAGCAAGTTCAGATATCCTCTCCTCTCCTCTCCTCTCCCTCCTGCCCCACCACCCACCACCTCTCTCTGCAGCTACTCGTCACGGTATAGCAATCCAGCGACGTCTCCTCTCCTCTCCTCTCCTCTCCTCTCCTCTCCTCTCCTCTCCTCTCCTCTTATGGTTTATAAGCACTTATGGTTTATGGGATATATTGCCCAGGTATAGATGTCTATCATCAGCCAAAGAAAGACATAACATACCAGCAAGTTCATCACAGTGATTTCCCATCTCTTCTGTCTTGTTTTGGCTCACTGCCAGCCACAAGACTAAGCACTACACTGTCTTGGTGCGAGTGGTTTGCTCATATGTGACAAAGGAGAGAGAGATCTGCGTCTTTTATGCACATTGCTCATATTTATGAAGCCCTTGTCGTCTGACCAAAACTCATTATTCTTTGGGAACAAGAGAGGGAGTTGGGATGAGTGTTAAGAAGGCTGGACTTTCTTAATCTTACATGTGGCCTGTCCATTTTATGCGTGGGACTGGTTGGCAAGGAAAGCAAACCAATGTCCATGCATCTATTTTTCTTGTGCAAAAGATTGCCACTGCCCAGGGGTTGTCAGTTTGGCACTCATCGTTAACATTAAAGTTTAGAGGGCAAAGGCTGTTCTGGAATGGTCAAACAGAGAAAGTCATCCATGTATTTGCATTTTAGTGCTACTAGTGGTGCCGCATTCAGAGCAGCTTTCTGGTCTGAGGACAGATCTGCAGGGTAACTGCATTTTTGTAGGTTTCCTTTGAAACAGAAACAAAACAGAAAAAGAAGCACCAAACCACAATTTTAAAAATAGGATGCTTTAAGATGCCTCCTGAAAGTCACAGGCTGTCCTTATATCGTTCAATTTTTGAATTCTTCAGGACTGAGAACAGACTCGGTTGTCAACAGAGTGCTGTTCACAGAAACTAGGCAGGAAAATGAAAGAAGGCTCGCTATTGTTCGGTGATGTGGTGTAGGCTGCAAGAATGCATTGGGAATGCAGCGCCTACATGTCAGGCAGAGAGAGAGGTCTTTGTGTGGAAACACTGAAGCAGAATGTCAATCATATAAATAACTATTATCTCATTTTTTTATCTTGATCATTGCTATCACACTTCTTCAATTGGAGCCCATAAGGATAATTATCAATTTCCTGGAACATACTGGTGTCTAATCGAAGCTGTCCAGATACCGCATGTAGGGGAGCTTTCTACCATGAAGTGGGGAACATTGTTGGACGCATCACACCTCTCATGTGCCTTCTGCTTTGTACCACTTTCTGACATATAGTCTTGATCATAATTTATGACTAGGTAACATACAACCACCCTGCTCTGGTGTCACTTAGAAGCAGCGTTGTTTTTCCTAAAATACAGATGTCTTTATCATTCCCCAGAAGAATGTGCATGATTTGAAATATTCATAATTGAAAAAGGAAAATGTTGGCTAATGGAAAGGAAAGCTATACACTTATGCAAATGTAAAAAAACATGCTTTATCTCACAATGGTTAATATTGTGTCAGGGTGCAATGATGTAAGAGCACTGCTATGAAATTCCTCAAAAGCCTGAACAAAATAGAGGCAACACGCCTGAAAAGGGTGCATTTGTGATTAGAATAATTTTACTCTTTAAGCAAACTAACGCTTGAAACAGAAGCTTGCAGAGCTGGGAATAACATACCTGTTATGACCTGAATTAAATTGACCTCCTCTGAAGTTTTGTTTCTCATGGGTTGGTGTTACTTTGTGATGCTTAAGGCAGATGTGCCTTTGAGGTAACACATCGCTGTTTTGCTTGCCAGTAAGGGGAGGAGATCACATACTGAAAAAATCCATCCCACTGGGAGAAACTGAGCCAGTAGTTTGTTAGCCTACATGATGTGCTGTGTAGCAATCATAAGGGATCTGTTTCAGCGGAGTCATTTAGGGTCAGGAGGAGCAAATCCTGCAAGCTGCTTTGAACACCCATGCAGATTTGATGTGGCACTCAGAGGTGAGAGCTGCCGGGTGAATTAACAGGAGGTAAGCGGTCCTGAGCGGTACAGGGGACCCAGTCCTGCATCACTGACACCAGTGAGAACTTTGCCGAAAAGTTACCTTTAATCACAGTGTTGCTGGGCACTGGCCACGTTATTATTCCTGTGTACCAAGGCCCAGATGGGATGGCCTTATCTCACAAACACTTCTTCCTGACGTGGTAAGTGACTAATCTAGGGAGCAAGGAGTAGAGCAGGAAAGCTAATAATAAATACCTCTTAAGTCATGCTTCCTTAGGGTCCTAGCATACTCCATTCCATATTATCCTGAGTATTGACAAGCAAGAGAACATGGGATTTCCTCTTCCTCAGGTATAACTCTTGGAAACTCTTTAAATCAGTATTACTGGTATTCCCACCAAGAGAAGCTGTCCTAGGTGCCACCACACCACTCCTAACCATTTACCAGCAGAGGTAAGAACTGAGTCAGAAAGCTGACCCACGTTAAAACTACCTGATCTTCTACCAAATTGGTTTTAACCCGACGCAGGTTTTTTGGGGCCAGATGACCATCTAGCTGCACAAACGGGTATATGAACAAGAGAGAAGGCAGCATGGACAGGAGGAGGCAATGAGCAGCCAGGACCTAGGAGAGAGCAGGACAGCTTGTGCTTCAGCTCCCTCTCAAGTCAGCACTCACCTGGGAGCCTCGGCACCTTCTCCAGCACACGGTGGCTTAGACTTCTACTGATTCACATCTGGCTCCTCTGTTGCACCCTTTAGCCACCATACCTTCTACACTTTTCCACACTGTACGTCATGCTTAAGAAGGCCTTCTTGAAGATAGCCTTAGGAGTGTGGATTTCGGGGCAAATCATGTGACTTCACCACCCTATGCCACAGTTTACTCAGTATAGTGAATAAACTATATCAAAATCTCAGCTCGTTTAAATCAATGTAGCCCTCTTCAGTTCAATAGGGCTGTGCTGATTTGTACCAGCTGAAGATTTATTTCACTACCTCAGATTTCTTCTTCGTTTTTATAGCAACTGTAGCTGTATAGCACTTAATAACAGCACATTATTATGTTAGAGTTTTCCATGATTCATTTCAGGAATTCAAAGCACACATAACCATTTGTACTTACTGCTTAAATGCTTTGCGGAAACTCATCTTGATTGTAGAAGCAAATCTTATTTGTGTGCAAAAATACTCTTTATTTGGCCAAAACTGGCAATTGCCAAAGTGACAAGAACACAGAAACATACAGGATGGATGTACCGTTGTGAATGACCAGTAACTGAAGAAAGTCATGTATTGTTTCACAAAATTTTAAAATATGTTTTTCAGACTAGCCCATGAAAAATATTCAGTTTCATTCTAAGGGTAAAAACCTTCTGAGAAAGATTTTACATCTGTTCTATTTTGGTTACAAAAATAATATTTTTTTTCCCCCCATTAAAACACAATTCAGAATATGTTTTAATACAAAATCCTGCAAAATCTTACTGAAAAAATGTTGTTACAATTCCTTGGGGAAGAGGGAAGGGTTGTTTCTTTTGCATTTGTCTTGTGTTGTGAGGGCGTAAAAAGGAAAATTTCTTCTAATAGCAATAGTTTAGTCAAAAGCTGTTTTAAAAAGAAATACAATTTGACTGAGATAGTGGCCAATTCTTGATTTAGATTTTTTAGCTTTTATTAGCACTGTACAAAGCAAACACTCCAGTTGGGGTTCCAAACTACAACTACCAAAAATCTCTGATGACTAATACTTCCTGGCTGTACTTCATGCTGGCTTGAAAAGAACAAGACTACTTTTTGTCTAAGCCTGTACTAATGTTATATAAAAGGTTGTGAAAAAGGTTGTGTAGGTCCATCCACAAATATCCATCTTTTGCATATGCTTGTGGTGTTTTTGCTAGTGGCTTTGGGGAGACTTAATCTAATGTTTAATTAAATCATTGGGCTTTATTTGAAGCATACTTTTTTTCCTAGCTGACAGTACTTTTCGTGCAGGGATTTGCTGCAGTCCCAAAAGAAGAATGAATAATGCTTCCTATTTTGACCACAGAGTGATCTGATCATGCATGCTGTCAGTGGACATTGCTACTGACTGCCTTCCAGGGAGAAAAAACATCCGCCGTCCACTCTGTCCCAGCCGCAAGGTCATGTGGTGGCAGGGTGTCCTGCTGGTGGGGAGAGCATGTGATGGCGAGTTGGGATTCCTGGATTCTTTCCTTGCCCTGATGCTGAGTCAGGCTGTGACTCTGGATGAGTTAGGTAGCCATTAATTAAAATGAAGGTGATAATACCCACATCTCCAGAACATTGCAAAGGTCATTTCTGTGTATTTAGGAGGCTCTTTGACCCTCAAATGAAACTGTCAGATGACCACAAATCAAAAATAACAGCTCAAAGTAGATGCAGGACTGAGCACACGTCTGATTTTCTGTAGGAATCTGGGCCCACCAACCCATAGATTCAGAAGCATCGTATAAACTCCTCAAGAAATAAAGACCAAGGAAGATCTACATTAAAATCCTCTTTTCGCTCCAAAGATACTCTGTCTTCCCATGCCTGCTCCCTCCCTTCCGTCAGATAACGACCTTTCATCTAGCTGCTTAATCCCTGCTAGCACCCACCCTCATGCTTTGTTCCTCCCTCGCTCTTCATTAAGCCCTACAAAATGTATTTCCAGTCAACACCGACTGGAAATTTAATACTCCCAAGTGCGCTGCCAGCAATACTCCCAGTCCTTTCCTCTGCTGGCCTCAGCTGCTGTTATGGTCCAGCTCCTCCAGTTACTTTCCTACGCTGAGGAAAGGCTAGAACTGGCGGGAGGCTCCAGCAAGACTGGGAACACCCAGGGTTCAGGAGAAGGCTGGAAGCGGAGGCTGGAAGGAGTGGGCTGGGTCAGAGTTTCCCCCCCACCTCTAAATTGGTCTCAATGTTGTGTGACTAAACTCTCTTCCTCCTCCCTGCCACAGCACCCTCCCGTAGATGCTCTCAAATATAGAATTATTACCCACTGTCCTATGGGGAATTGCACTTTGTAAGAAACTCACTGTCCAGAAGAGCTCAACTTCCAGTTGGGCACCTTATAACGACCAGGTTTTTAGATGCGTTCAGCATTTTACATTTATTTGCCAGATACTCTCTTGAAAAGTGTGGTTGTAGTAGCCAGAAAGACAAAACTTTATGAAAGGAATAAATAACTGTAGAAAGAACTTGTTCAAAAGCTCAACATGCTGTCCAAAGGTCCAATTCCGATGTGCACTTCAAGATCCTGTGAAAAAAGTCACTGATGCTTAATGAAACTTTTTTTTAACTCTCATATCAATTTTACGTAGCTATTTTTCTTTATTGTAGTTTGTCCCTTGTTTGCTATTTGTACATCAAAACATGGTATCTACATCTGAAGAGGTCATCTTTGATCTGTTTTCATCTAGCAGATTTATCGTTATCTTCATTCTTACACTTCAGATAATGGACAGTTTCCTCAGGCTCCTTTCTTGATTGCTCCTTTCTTGATTGTCCCTCAATTTTCATTCTCTTCTTGGGTTGGACTTTTCTTTAGTCAGGTTATTCTCAAAGCAGAAATTTAACCGGAGTCGTATTAGCCTAACACACGTTAAATTTCTACTTCCTCGGCCTCTATCGCTTGGGCAGGGCTGCACCGAGGCTCACCAGGAGGAACACTCCTACGGACAGTTGTGGCCGCTGGGAATCGAGACAGCAATTCAGCCTCACAGGACCTGACAGCACTGCTTCTAAACCACAGATCCCCTAGGTCAGGGAAACCTTCGGACTTACGTCCCGGGACGTAATCCTTTGGCACCCCAGAACATGATAAGGATGCTCTAGCGGGGGGTTATGCTGCATCTTAGATACAGCTGTGTAGCGTGTACACATTTCTCGACACAAAGAGGTTGCTATAAAATGACTGCTCTGTTCTAAAATGTTGCTGGCAAATTGTCGTGAACATGGGAAAGAAACAAGAGTGTTGAGAGCTCTGGGTATCATTGAAATATTTAAATATTATGTACAGTGACGCCTGTAATTCAACATTTGCTGTGGTAAACACAGCAGAAATGACTGTAGCATAATGTTATTCCATATTCTAAGCCAGATTCTTGAGGTTTGTTTTATTTATATCACATGTGGCTGGGAGAAATAATTCTAGGAAGGCTCATACCATATATTTTCTTTTCATGTTGCCAAAATATCTTAGAGAAATCAATGGCTGGGGACTCTTCTGTGTGGCTAAAGATTTATTTTTAACCTCTCGGTGTGCCAAAATCAGGAACAATTATTAATCTGTCCTGAAACTGCCGATACAACCTGCTAGCAACAGATGGTGTGAATGAAAAGCCAGAAGTGGCCATTTTTAATATTCAATAGATTAAAAAAACTTAGTTCTTTAATCTTATCTAGCCTCTTGTGACCGAGGGTCTAAGGTATTGACTTAAAGACAATATCAATAGCCTTGATTTGAACCTGAATCAACGATGGAACTGGATCTTCTGAGATACTTTGTACCTCTAAATGATGCTGCGTGTTCCTAGTCTCTGTTGACCCTGGTGGGAGATGAGCACTAAGGGTTGCTCTTCGGCAACTTAAAAGATCAGGCCCCGTCAGAGCACCTAGTGCTGCAGGTACTGTGTGGCTGCTCTCCGGGGGTTCTTGTTTAGGTCTGAACTTGTACGGTAGTTAAGAACCAACCCCTGTCAATGCCTAGGGATGGAAAAGTATTACGTTACTAGATATTATCTCAGTCTTGCTGTATTTATACATCTCAATTACAAAATCAGGAAGTATTGCCAGCCATCGTTTGGATACAGCTGGCATAAACACGCAAACACACGAACACACACAGAGAACAAAACAAAAAGATCCCAAACTGCAAGCCTGCTTTATTTTTCAGTTAGTTAAGGATCATGGAAATCTGAGTCTTGCAGCCTTGCGTGGTGTCTGGTGTCTAGTTCAGATACCATAGGGACGGCTGGGTGCAAGTTTAACTGGCTAGCCTTCCCAAAAAAAAACTAATCCCGGTTACCAAGCGGGGTGATGCTACGCTTCTAGTGAGACTGGGTTTTGCCCTGTGTGCCACTGCTGGCGGGGCAGGCTGTCAGCAGCAGGAACACAGACTTTCACAACTTCCCATGAGAGGTGGATCCCAACCATAGGTTCAAACTCACCTCACCTATGGGAAAGGCTGCATCTGAATTTCAGGGTTGGGACTGCTCGTTATTTTCTGTAACATCTCTGCAGCCCAGATTTATTTGTGAGAAACAAGGGGGGGGACGACTCAAAACCACCCCAGCAGCTCGTAGATAAAGGCAGTGCTATTAACATGGTGCAGGTGAGAAATAGCCTGAAGTTTTTGCACGGGTAGTTTCCCAGGTCAGGTATCCTGTCACTGTGTACTTGCCAAGCAACTGCAGCAGATGTGGACAGATGACAAACTTTGCATGCGTGACTCGGGACGGAAAAAACCTCTTTCTGCAAACCAAGGGCTGCAATTTGAGAAGCTGTTACTTTCTCTATTTTTAATGCCTTTATTGATACTTGTCTTCTTAGACCCCATATCCTGGCAGGCCAGCAGCTCCTCACCCACAAATCCCAGTTCTGGTCCAGGCCTCCCTCCTGCAGTTGTTCTGCTCTACTCGAGTGTGGACCCTCTGCCCCTTTCCGCCTACGTGTCCGCACGCAGAAACCACTGACCACGGTCAGGCAGTCCCCTGACGATACAGCATGTGGGAAAGCTCTTCCAGGGTGAACGGCAGCCTTTCAAGAGCTCAGGCCAGAGAGTAAAGGCCGGTGCACCATGGGAGAGCACTGAAAGGACATTAAGTTTTCTGATGAAGGGAAAATGAGCTCTCCTCTGTGGGTTTCTCTCTAGAGGCTACGAGGGTGAGATTTCTGAATTGGAGGAGTGGAAGAAAAAGAAAAAACATGAAAAAATAGTCAGCCAGAAAGATGTAACTTTAATTTAGCACATTATCATAATGATGCTAGGTACTGCTATGAAACAGAAGATGCTGGGATGATTTAAGCGAGTTGTGAAGTGATTACCAGCACGTTTTCTGTCTTTCTGGTAACTGCATTTATGACAGAAAAATATTAAAATGTCTGCCTGTGAAAGCAACTTTCTACCGGGCTCTGAGATGCGTTCCTAAATGTTCTGCGCTGTAGACTACCTTAGTAACTCTGGATGCCCGGTGTGTATCTTGCCATGCAGGACGTACGGAGTTGAAGGACTTTGAACACTGAGAATTATTCCACTGCGTGACGATTATGGAAACATCTGTTCTCAGTAAACCTCTGCTGATCATCTGTAAAAATTAAATGTTTAATAGTCCCCAATATTTCCCATTTTTAACAGACATGAATCTGAACAGTCTGAACTTCAGATGAGTTTTCCTTACAAACCGCTTTCCTTACATAGATCTGAAATGTATGTACAGCCCCTGCCTTTGTATCAATGCTTTACAAATTCTCACGGTGTTTTGCAGCATTCAACCCTGCATGGTCAGGCTCCTTATCTGAACTTGGGAGTTTTGGAGTGTTTCATATTTCATGGTCTGAATTTTATTTTTATTTATTTATTTATTTATTTATTTATTATTTTGAGTTTATCTCGGATTTCTAACCTGTAGTGAGAAGACCAGACTACTGCATGAAAGTGGTGCTGAATGCAAAACACGTTGCACTGTCAAAGTCTCTTTCGTGAAGATGTTTCATTTTGAAGTTGCGTAACAAAGTCAGAAAAAAACACTCCTCATGAGCACATGCAATGATGTCTACGGAATTTCTTACTATCAGGACATACTTTTCTCATGATTGTGTTGCAAGTCTCTTTGTTTCCCTGGCTTCTAGTAGAATTTCTGCACTAGCACCAGTGAATGAAGTCTGATTATCAGAATATGTATCTCTGAATGTGCCCACAAAACATAGGTTTCCTTAATATGAAGATATTCTGTATCCATACAGAAAATAGCTTCAGTGCTTCTGTGAATGATATGGTCTCCAAAGTACAGCCAGCAGCAACAACAACAACAAGGCAATTCAGAAAAAGAAATGAGGGGTCAAAGACTTGATATGAGAGTGCTCAGATCTTTGTAGAAGTGGAACTAGGATTATCTTTCTCTTTTTACTCTGTGTGTGTATTATAGTTCTCATTCATATTTCTCTTACGTGTGGTGGAAAACTGTTAACTATTAAGCTTCATAATATCACTGCAAATATCCCAGACCTCTGTTATGTCTGCTAGACCTCATTGCCTCACTTAAAATTTATTTTTTGTTTGTTTGTTCTCAGAGAAGAGAGCTTTCCATTCAATATTAGCATTCTAAAAGAGAAAAGTCCCGAACCGAATAAGCCCTTAGAGCTCAAGGGGAACATCTCCAGTACTATCTGCAGAGGAAACGGGAATCTCACACGGTTCCAGGTGCTGCCCCACATTTCCCATGCCTAGTTCTGCTGCAAACACGAGCGGTCAGTCAGTGGCAGTGAATCTCTCTCACTGCAACGCAGCATGGGACCCAACACTGGAAATGAGCTTACACCGTCCTTGGCGCAAGTAGTTCTGATATGAGCTTAGCAGAGATGAAAGGCAGTTGAACCAACGGGTGATGACTTATCAGCACCATGGGAGGAAGTCGTC
>NW_008794281.1:949840-1005452 GCF_000699145.1 Aptenodytes forsteri
AAAATCCCTTTTTCTTTTAGTCTCTATATTGAATCGTGCAAGGTATGCATTATACAGAACAGCCCAGCCCCAGATTGGAGTAAAAGGAGAGAAAGGTCAGCATTTTACAGGACTGAACCCTATCTACTGCCAGACTGCCTGACATCACGTAAACTGAAGAAAAGTCTGCAATAACTTAACTTCCTTTTTTGAATGAGTGCCTGGTGCTGGAAGGTATCTAGAGCCATTGACAAGAAAGGCATCTGAGGACACTTAGCATTATCCAGGCAATATCCAATGTCTTCCAAGATTCAGTGCCCCAGCAGGCAGGAGCAGAGATGTAGATTTTTTAGCATCCAAAAAAAGAAAGGTGAAGGGTTCATCCCAGCTCTAGGTGGTATTTTAAAGCTAGCACGGTTAAGGCATGCCCAGTGCTGTTGCCAGCAGCTTGCAAACCGTTTACTTTTGACTTTTCCTGTCTGAAGGACCAGATCAGAGTTGGAGTTGGCATTTAGCATGAGTGTAGAGCAAGCTTCAAGCTTATGCCTCATTTGTTTCATCATCAAACCATTTGTATTTTCTACATATCTTGAAAACAAACTCTTCCATATTTCAGCTCATGGAAATTGCTCTGTAGTCCTCTTGATACAGGTGAGTGATGACTGACATCAGTTGATGATCTGTTCTTCCATTCGTAATTCTGAGATTTAACCTTTTGGCAACAAAATCACAGAGAATTAAGCCATTTGTGGCAATGACTGTAGTCAAAGACTATGAAATGAAACTAGGAGCATATATAAAATAAAAGTATCCATGATATGATCATGTATATACATATATTTATAAAAATCTCAGCAGCCTACTTGCCAGTATTCTAAAACTGGTTATGAGATGACAGACAGGTGAGAAATACGAAATTTTCAAGCCAGAGATATTTTACTGTTTATGGTTCATGTCATTTTATTTGAAAAAAGATTTCTATGAAAATGGAGAAAGTTGGGTCACTCTTGATTCACACACCCCCCCCCGAAGAGACATATATGTATATATGCTTATACATATATGAGGGGTGTGTGTGTGTGTGTATATATAAAAGATACAAAGAAAGATTATAGAAAAAAAAGGATATGTATGACTGATGAGTCTAATGACCATTAACACTAAACCCCATAATGTCTTGGAGGATTCAGATAGATCCTAAATAAAATAAATCAACTTTTTGTTGGAACTTTAAAACAACTTTGTTATTTCCTCTACTATGTTGCTTTGAAAATTACAGCATGTTTTCACTGGTCTGCCTTCAACAGGGTTTAGTTGCCATTTAAGTGATGCGATTTACACTCCATTAATTTGAACTTTTCTGGCAGAGTAACACCCAGAAAAAGAGAGTGTGATATTCTGGCATTATTATATTCTATCCATATTGAAGCAAAGGAATAATTTCAATTCCAAGCACTGAGCCGGTAGAAATTATTTCAGCTGCAGGAGATAAAACTAAAGGTAGTGTTAAACCTGCATTTATAAAACAGAAGTCTTCTGCACACGCAAACCCACATTTGCATGTGTAATATAAGTTGATTCTTGCTCAGGTAATATTTTGCCAGTGCAATCATGCAAGAATACTGGGGCAGTTGTTACAATGGTGCGTACACATAACTTGCAAATTCTATTTGATCTATTGTGTACAAATGTATGAATCTGAACACACAGCGGCAAACAACTTCAGATCATGAGATGGAGGTAGAGAAGCAAACTACAATAATAAAATATCTCTTTCTCCATCATTCTTAAATTCTCAAAGGTCTGAGGCAGCTTTGGGCCTATTGCACACCTTTGTATAGTAACGAAGCATTGTAATGGGAATTCAGATATGTGGAATGACATTCCTATTTCCCCTTATCAGGAAGATGTTTACCCATTCTTTTTTATACATTGTTAATACACTAAAATTGTGTAGACTTATAGAATATTTGTCGTAGAATATAGACTAAGCATGCCCTAACAGTAGAATACAAGGTGGTTTATTTATATTTGGCAGTTTATGAGAAAATGTTCATGCGCAGTGCCCATTGCAGATCCAAGTGCAGCCACAATACCGCTATGAAAACTACTGATGCTACGGTCAGTAAATGCACTCTGTTGCCAAGAAAATAGACAATCGTTTCTTGCTGCTGTATAACATTCAGGAAATACACTCGGCAACTGAGAGAATTCAGTTGGTTCTGCTGTAGTAAAAGACTGGTGTAGACTCAGACTTTCCATTAGGTGGAAAAGCATTGTACTGTAGTTGAAACACTTCGTTTTTCATGACTAGTGAAATAGTACAGTGGCTGGGTAGTAAGCCCTATCACGCAGGCACTCATGTGGAAAAATCCACTATATTCTTACTAGGAGACCCTCCGCCACTAAGCTGTTATCTGACCTAAGGCAGGTTCCTCAGTTTTCCCTGTATGTAAAGTGAGAATAATGATATTTACTGTCCTTTGCGGAAGCTTGTTTATTTATTACAGCAATATGTATTACTGTAAGTATTAATAAGCCTATTTCCAACTGACAAAAAAATTACTTCTTTATTTTTTATCAGTGAAATATGGTCAGTCATCCAACAATTTGCTGCTTTGGCATACCCTCCACTCGCTATAATGAGGAATAAACCAAGAGTATATCTCAAGAAATATATGGTTAGAAACAATGCTTTTATGTTTTCCATATTTTGTTATTTTTGCCTCAAATCACAGTTCAGTTCAGCGTGATCTGACATGGCTGAAATACTGAAACCCCCACTCCCCCAAAGCAGTGTTTATTATAGAAACCCACAAACTTAACCTAACCTAGAGCAGCTTTTCCAGCAGTGATATAATTACAGTAGTTATTGTTGCAATAAACCAGATGTTCCTGAACTGGAATGAAAGCACTTCCCCCCGCATTACATTTGTTACGTTGCCTCTTTTCAAGTTTCACATCAGCTGTTCAGAAAGCTCTTTCTTGGTTACAGATTCTTGCTGCATGAGTCTTTTAGCGTAAAAGAATGAAATACTGGCAGGCTTTGAATTTTCATTGCTTTCCTTAAAACCTCAAACATGACAGTTATCAGTGTCACCGATTCTTGCCCTGGTTTAAAGACTTTTTTTGTCCTTTAAGACACTTTTACTTGGCTAAAGAAACACTTTGAAAAACCTACTTATCTTTCAGATTGAATGAGTACATTGTTCTCTACGAAAAGAAATGTTCCACTCCTACAAAATCGATGCAGTTTGCCGCAGACTTCAGTGAAGCCATCGTCTTACCCCACCATTTTGAGCAACTTAGCTGTTAGGCAATATCAGTAGCTTTGGAGAACAGCATCTTTTTAACTGCTCTATCAGCTGTGCTTGTGAACCATGAACAAGCATTCACCCTGGCCCATGAATACCTATCATTATTCAAACATTACACGTCTTATATTTTTAACAGTGTGTTAGTCAACATATTTCTAGTATTTCCCAGCCCAGTCGGGTTCTAACTGCAAGAATATGTGGCCACTAAAGAAATGGACTCTCTTTAAACTGCTAGGACCTTAGACATGAAAGTTGTTGTATATATTTTACGTGCGCAAGAAAACCTGTCTAGGAGCAACGAATATGAAAAGTCAAGGAGAAGTCAACAGATTGCTTTATTACACTTACTGTGCCATATAATAATACAATAAAGAAACATAAACTAGACTTCGGGTTTTGTTTTCTTATAGGTAAGTTCTCATGAAAATACGGGAACAGTAAGAATGAATTATCTTACTAACTATCTGCACACGTCATGGCAATCCTGGAAGAAACCTTTGTAATGTTCAGTTATACGTGCTGCTCGTTTTTCTGTTCGATAATGGTAAACTATGAGTCAACCCATCCCCGTGGTAACTGTAATGTAACAAGGGAGATGAACCAGGGACGAATTCACCCCATGAAGCGGTCTGCTAAATTTACACTTTGTAAGATGTAAATGTTTCTTAGAGAAGGCATTTACATGACTCTGAAACACGGTCCAATTTCTCACTGATGAGGTAGGGGATGCAGACATTGTTGGCATGATTTTACAGAAATCTTTGAAAACGGGCCATAAAATAGCTGAGGAAACCCAAGAGGCACCCACACGTTTGGAAGCAGATTATAAGACAGCTCTGATGCTCAGCCACAATCAGCTCCCTGCTTTCAAAAGGAATGGTATCGGTTTCACATTTTTTGCTTTCCTAATGAGAATGTGTCAGAGCTGAAATAAATAAATAACCAGGACCCATGTCCAGGGAGCCTTGACGTCTTTCCCATCACGGAGGCTGGGAGGCCCCTGTGCTTCCTCCCCTGGCTGTGACATGCCCGGTGAATATTTCCACCACCCACACTTTATTCATTCTTAACTCTCCTCACCCACTCATCATTACAGCTGTGCACAGCATCCATTGCAAACCCTGAAGCCATCTGAAACCTACCTTTCTAACTTTGTTATGTGCTTCACACACAGCTGGGATTGGTTGGACTTTTGGTAAATTAGCTTTTGAGACGATCGACCCCCAGTTCCATGCAAATTTGGGCCCAGGTTAAAGTGAATGATTTATGGGTTGCGTGTTTTGAAAATCGCTGAGAGAGTTTCATATCACTGCATCATGCTTCACCGCGTAGATCTCTGTCACATTCATGGAAATCAAAAAAGATATGTATACAGTACACTGCAAAAGGGAATAATAACAGCAGTCAGATCCCAAATGTGCTCCGTGCATTGTAAACAGTTCCTGGCCTGAAGGACCTGGGGAAAAAAAGAGCTCTTTTTAACTCTTTAACACTTTATTGCTTCAAAGTGTAAGTAACTCATAAATTTTTTATTACATTCCTTCGTTTAGCACATATGCATGCCACTAGCATTTCAATTAGATAGGAAGCCGTGCAAGTAGTTGCTGTAATGATGCTCTCAGACGGGAAGGAGAGGGAAACCCAGACTACAAAATTCAGATTCAAAGCTAGATTTTCTGTAGTCATAATGAGAGATTTATTTCATTGGTGATAAACGGTTGAATTTACGAAATTTGGATTTGGATCCTCACTGAGATTTTGGCCAGCCCGGTCAGCAAAATTAAGCAGCGTATTGCTAAATGGAGACTAGATTACGCCAGCCCTACTGAGTGCCACCTTGCTCAGTCAGTTTTCGGAACCATGAGGCAATTTGCTCTAAAAACACTGACTGAAATTATAGATAAACAAGTTTTTTAAGAAGAGCGATTCAAAGGACAGGATGCAATATAAGAGGCTCTGTGGCTTCTTAGCCAGACAGTATCGAAGAAACTAATTTCGCATTTTTAATTTTTAAAGGCAGCCCAGACTATTTAAGGCAGAAGTACCAAACATGTCACTTAACCTCTTAACTCGTAACAAAAGAACTTCCTTGGTTTCAGTTTGTAGCATGACAACTTTTTATCTGCAAAACAATCTTTTTCTTTTTTATCGTGAATGAGTCCATGCAGAAGATTGTCAACACCTCACCAGATCCCGATTGTGGAACACCGCTTCCTGCCGATACCAAAATATTAATGCAAGTGAAAGCCAGAGGGGCGGTTTCTCGTGTGTGGTGAATGTTGCTTTGTCATCAGGTGACTTCAGTTATTTTTTTAAATCCTGTAATGCACTCATTTATCAAAGTGCCTCCAAGACAAGCGGGGAAAAGGCTTGAAAAGTTTGTATAAATCCCAAAAACGGCTTGAGGTGGAGTCGTCTTGGACTTAAGGTCATATTAAGAAAAGTATCGAGGCATGGCATTCAGCTGAGCAAAGGTAGATACGCATAGTGTAAGCAACAGTATCTGAACTAGTCACTGTGGCGTGAGGCACTGTTGGGTCTCAATTCACATTCTCCTAAATGTCTAGGAGATTCATTCATCGTACCTATGAATCACAGCCTACAGGTGTCTGTTTCTTCCCATCAGCTATGAGGGGAACGTGAGTGACCAGCTGATGTGTAGCTAAATGTCTACCTACCTCCACGTTAGATGAGGTGCGCTTCATTCCTGGTGCCCTCCGCAATGCGAAATTTGGTGAAGGAGGGAGTCAGGACAAACACTCGTTGCCGTAGAGGTCAGTGCTTTATCCCGTTCTGCTAAAAGCAGAATTCTTCCCTTGGTGAAGACTCATTAAACAAAAATAGCGTGTAAAGGATCAGCATGGAAACATTAACAATAAACGACAGGACTCTGTGAAGAAATGAGTCACAAAAATAACATAGAAGCAGCCTAGGATTGCAACATCAGAATCCCAAAGTGTATTTATAACAGTCTTTAATCACCACCTTCACCATGTCCTTTTGTTACTCGCACTTGTCGAAACATTGCATTCGCCTTTTGTTTAGGGCCTGGTTTTGGGAAGTGCTGAGCATCCTCATCTCACATCAACATCAACACATTGTAGACTTATACCCAGGGAGAGAGAAAATATGGCACGTAATGTTTCGTATCACATATGTGTGGATGGCTGTGAATCAAGGAAACAATTGCTCCTAAATAAATGATGTGAGACTAGAAAAGTGATAACATAATGCATGATTTGAGAGCAAAAACCCAGCCCCTTTGAATTTATTTCAAGAACAGTAAAGAGCGGTGCCACTAACAGTGCTGTTCTGAGGAGTCAGTTGGCATTTCCACTGTATAATCTTGACTCTTGGGGTTGGTATCTCTGTCATTTCAAGTCATGCTGAGCTGTAACTTAGCGTGAAAAAAAAAAAATTAAATTGCTGAAATGATGGGATTTCTCTCTCCCCCTCTCTCTAAATCACAAAAAAATAAAATAGAATTTACATTTTATGAACCATTTGCCAAACCTCACATCATAAACACCTTCCTTTTAAATGGATGGATAATAAAAAGGAAGACAAAGGAGATAAACAAGTTCAATATTTAAAAGATTTGCTCAACATAGACAGTCCTTCCTTTCCATGAGTTTTTTTGTTAAAGAATGAGAAATACATTGCGAGTCTCATTGAACAATAATATGAACAAAAAAATGCAGGCAATTAGTAACGAACGCTCAAGTAAATGTAAATGTATCTGTTCCAAAAAGAGGTGTCATAAAAAATGTTAGAACTGAAATTTACTGCCACTGAAGTCAGCAATAGCATTTCCATTGCCTCCAGCTGGAGGAGGACTTGGTTCCTAGGAAGTGCACTTCAAAGATGATTATCTTTATATCAGCAAGTCTAGGAGCGAGGGCTCCATGGCCTTCCACATGAATGCTAAAGGGAATAAAGTGCTATAAATCCCTGTTTCTGCAATGATAAGGACTCTGGCCCCAGCTGAAATATATAGAAATAAAGTACAGTTATATGAGTTTAAAAATCCTACCAAAATCTCTGAGTAACCACATCTGCAGTCCTACCACAGGTAAATCTTCCAAGGCTCTTGTTACAACTCTGGCTTAAATAAGCAGTCCAGGGCCTGTTTCAGTGTTTGTTATCAGATTGTTCAAATCTTTCATTTACTGTTTAGCAACTAAAGAAGGTCTCAGGCTCTTTGTTTCGGCTGTATGCAGAATTTACCAAATTCACAGTTCATAATCTACAAGTAGAGACGGTAAGGACTTCCTTAAGTTGCCACTGTTTTGGCCTAATAAATAACCAGTCTTTCAAAATTCTCTAATGGTTAAAGGTAGTGGCAAGGTATTTTGGTCACGCATTTCACGAATATAGGTAAGCAAATTTCTTGATTCTTCTTTCTCTCCTGTGTGTTTTATTCACAGTTTTTTGTTACTTTGGGATGACTACAATTGTGTACAGCTTTGAATGTGACTGAATATACAGTTGCCCACTTTTGAACCTCTACTAAATCACATATCCCGACTCACATAATGGGAGAGAGATACCTTGTTTGTGTTCCCAAGGTCTTTCCAGCAAACCTCGGGACTGACATCCCTCTCTCCAGGCTCCTCCCAAAGCTGTGCACCAGGGCTCCTGCAGACTGCCCACCTCTTCTCCCAGTCTGCTTCTGTGCTCCGTCTCTGCTGCTCAGTCTGCTCTGTCTCTTTTCCACATGCATCCCTGCCCAAAACAAACTCAACAAGGCTCCCCACCCAAATCTTTTAAATTCCTGGGCAACCTTATGGTTGCCTTTGTTTTGTGCAGAAACATGTGCTGAACTGTCTCCTGTAGCTCAGAAGAGAAGGGCGGTGGTTAAACCTACCATTTTCAACAAGGCTTAGCCCAACCTATAACAAAACCCTCAGTAAAGATGTAACCACTTCACAACCCCATGTGTGTGCGTGTGCGTGTGCGGTATGTGGGAAGGAATTTGCAGAAGAAATGGCCATCTTTCCCTGAATTTCCAGCCGGACAGGAGCCACAATCAGGACCAGGACTCAGGCAGTTCAGTTCATTTGAGAGCTGCGCGTAGGAAAAATGTTGAATTCTGAGCCTTTTCTTTCTGTTGGGACTGGAGATGCTGGCGCCCTTACAGTTTCTACTTCAGACATCAGGGGACTAGACAGATGCACAGGCAGCCCCAGCTTTTTTGTTCTGAGCTGACTTGATCTGAGCACCAGTTTGGAAGCCAGGGAGGCCGTGCTCGGTGTGAAGTTTGGGCACTCAACAGGTCTTCTGGGCTGGGACCAGCCTCCACCAGACCAGCTCGGAGGGTGCAGAAGAGCCTCGCGTGGTCTGCCCTTGTCCAAGCTCACAAGCCAATCTGTGTTAGCAAGCCTTTGCCTTCCTGAGACCACGGGATTCAGAATGGTTGGATCACCTGGGCGCGGGGGGGGGGTCTCTACTCATGCTTTGCCATAAAAAACTCAGTAATGCATTAAGCATTGCTTATTGAACTTGTGCATGTCGCATCTGTCAATCTCAAATAACGCTAATGTTGATGGTCTTAATAAGACAGCCTTTTATACCCTGAGGAGGCTCGTTCGTAGGCTGTTCAGTTGTCACTTGGGGGAGTTCTCCGAAGCAGCGTAGTGGCCACTGGCAGGGAAAGGGAATGGGTAGGAGGCGTTCCATAACTTGGCATCTTCTTATAGACAGTTTATGTTAAGGTGGGTTATCACACATAACCAACCTTAATCCCTTTTAAATGAAGGTTCTGTTTATAGCATATCAAGGTCAGGTTTATAAATCCCAGAACAAATCACCAGGTATAATTAAAAGGAATAATGCCAATTATATTTTCCAGTCATTTTCGGTACTTGAAACATGGTCTCTGTACTCCTTGGAACTCTCACAGGTAAGTACAGATAATATCTTTGTGAGCTAATAGTAACCTGTTTATTAGAGTTCCTTTGTTTTTACCACTAGCTTGAAATACATACCAGTATTAAACATTGTATATGGCATAACAAACTAGTTAATTCTTTCAGTTTTTCAGCGGTACGTTCAACAGAGCTTTAGAAGCATTTCCAAAGAAATTTCCAACCTTTATGTACCCTTTGTAGATAAATTCACTTTGCTTTTTTCATGCTCTTTTTGTGGTCAATTTCTAGCAGTCATCCCCAGTTCACCAATGAGAATTTCACAGGAATAGAGGGTTTTCTCTACATGTAACAGAATATTTCAAAAACCAGAATGTCTTTAATCTTTATCACATAATTTTGCAACACAAAGCTGATTCTGAGAGATAAACTACTTCCATCAAGTAAAAACAACAAAACAAAATGTGGTTCAAAAGTAGCACATGATCTAATCTTCCTCTTAAAGAGGTAATGTCTTCATATTAAATTGAATGCTTGAATTAAATTTATAAATATTTTTTAAATAATGAAGTTAAATAAAAAATCCAAAAGCTTAATGACAAGAAAAAGAGAAAAGAAAGTTGTGGTTTTAGTATGGTTAACTAGAATGTCAGTATTCTATCGGTACAGCCAATTATTGTAGTTAGTACAGCCAGCGGTGCTTAACTAGCAGAAATTCTGCATAGTTAAAGCATTGGCTCTGAGACAGAACATGCATAAAACATGGTAAATAGTAATACTATGTACAGAAATGTTTAATTCTTTCAATTACAGAGGTTTATCAAGCCTGGTATATAACCTTGGGCTGGAAAAACAATAAAGATAGTTTGCAGGTAGAGAACATTTTCCTGACAGGATCCCAAGTCATATTAATAAATTAGGATACTTTTTTTTTTCTATTTTCCACTGAAGGTGTAGGGGAAAAATAACAGAGAGTTGTTTTTTTCCTCATTATTTGGTGGTCCTTCCTTGAAACTTTCCAAACCAAAGCCATTTCTCACATCTGGTTGGAACACAGATCTTTAAGACATTCAAGTAATTCAAATCAGATGTAAAAATCTAAGCTACACTATATGAAATTCAAGAACAATATAGTTACAGGGCTAGAAAAGTCTGCAATATGGCACCTCTTTTAATCAATAACAGCCTCCGTTTCAGTTTGTCTGTAAATACAAGACTATAATTAAGAATGATCTACTGCATTAATTATTTCAATACCCAGTGTAGCAAGTTACCAGATTAGTGACACTTTACATCTATAAAATTATTAACAATTTCTTATCCCTGTACTCTAGATGAAGTCCACAGCACTATGGTCTGTATTAGATTATGGTTCCAATGGAAAATATTGAAGATCACTAATATCAATAAGTACTTCCTTATCTCAACCATTTGTAACTGCTTGTATTGACTTTTGTTACATTCCAGCAGTTCTGCTTATACCCAAACGATAGTCGTTATTCTCCATTAACTAAGTCACAACTATACATAATTTAAATTATTTCCAATAAATGTTCAAGTAATGCCTGTTATCTGCATTTAATTTCCATTGATTCCAAAAAGCTACTGTTGAGCTTAATTGCCGCCATAAGAAAAACAGTTTACCATAGGCGTCATTGGGTCTCCATTAATACCAACGGACAGCTACGGGGACCGATTTCTCTCTTACTGTCAAGCAGTAGGGAGCAGTGCTACACAGAGACTGCCGTGCAGATCAATGGCTCGAAATCCAAACAGCTGCAGCTGGAGTTGACCAGAGAACAGTATTTACCTCATCAACAAACGCGTGCTCTTCTAGGATACCATTTCAGTTGGCCAGGAAATATTTTAGAGGTTTCCTTAGACTTAGCATGTGAAAATAAAAGTGAGCTGCAACAGACTGTTGAGGGTAACACAGTATTCTGGCTTGTTCCATTTGAGTTAAAAAATGTAATCTGATAAACAGAAGTTCTAGACCAAGAGAAAAATCAGTGCAGCTTGTCTGATTCTTTTCTTTTCCTTATTATAATTTTGTCCGTACAAATGCTCCGGCTGACCAAGGAAAAAAAAACCCAAACCCTTATCTCTAGGACTGTTTCAGATATTTTTGGATGCTGTAGGTTCTTAGCAACACTTTAAACTCATTGAGATTAGATCACCATTTTAACATATCGTTAGGTATTTTACATAGAAGTCAGCTACATTTAGACCCTCAGAAACTGCCAATTCATGGAAACAAAACATCTGCGTAAGAGTGATGATCTTGACTAATGTTTCTTTTGAAGAGAAAAGCAGAAGAACCAGCTTGCTGAAAATTAAATGTTACTATAGTTTCAAAGTAACATTTTCAATTTTGCATTGCAAAATTTTTTTCCTGTTTTCCATACTATTTCAAGTTGAGATCTAAATGAAATATTTTGCTTTTATTCAAACAAATCACTTGATTGACCAACAATTATTTTATTCATAATCATGCTTTGTAATAGCTTTCTGGATTGTTTTATTGCTTTCATTAGGAGTGGAAGGCAAACTCGACCATAAGACATTCCCTGAGAAGGAAAAATCTGAATCTCACCGGGCTTTGGTTGAGGCATTTTTTCATTACCTTCACTTTCTGAATATGTTCCATGTCTTAGCCAAAAAGGCCCTCCAAGCTAGTCCTGTACAAAAGTTGCCACACATCCCACCTTGTAATATGGTCAAACCTCATGCCCGTTATGAAATGACAGCGGGGTATGGCTTTTCCTAGAGTTTTATTACAGCCTACTGTTCTTCAACAGTTCTGCATTCACACAGCAAATATGATACACGTTGATTATCTACATTTGGGGCTGGAGAGGCATAAACTACCATTGGACCTGAGACTCCCAAAATTAGAAGACAGTCGGGTAGCTGTTATTGCCTCTGTGTTGGCCAATGCATTCTACAGAAGGTTCCGCTCTGCCCTGGCTTAGAGTGCATCACTGCAGCCAAATCTCAAGGTGAAAAAGTCTTGGGTAATAGTTACAAAACTTTGCATCTGAAAGAAAAGTGACACCTCTAAGAACCAAACCCAGATGTTGAGGGTTATGGGCTACAGGTTAAGAGACAGAGCTGAGCCTCTCAGGCAACCCTGACATGCAAACCTGCATAACAAGGAGCTGATGCACACACCCGGAAGAGGACTGATGCTGTCAAGAGCTGATGTAAAGAACTGAACAAAGGAAACCATTTGCAGTGCACAGAAAGAAGGAATTTTATTGGTCTTAGAGAATAGAGAACTTATCTCCTGAAACCTTATCTATTAATTATTTACACAGACAGAGACATCAGTGGTGACAGATATTATCTGCACTTCCTTTTGCTTGCTTCCCTTTCATGCCAACATTACCTCCACCTGGTCAGGTCTGAGCCTCTCCAGCTAGCCCTCACTCAAGATCCAGCCTCAGCAAGGCTCCCGTAAAGCACCCTCCAGCAATTTAGCACAGAAGACAGGGGCAGGGTGGTTCCTGGGACATCATGGGCAGGGTGGTTCCTGGGACATCATGGGCAGGGTGGGTTCCTGGGAATCAGCATTTACACCTACTCTGCGATGATCCAGGTATTCCTGAGCACATTTAGTAGGAGGCTTCACAGCTGACAGTACCATGAAGGACTCAGTCCTTAGAGAAGGTGTTCATCATTTCACCCTAGGATCTCTCAGAAAGAAACCAACAGAGGCACTACTTAGCAGTGGCATTTATCCCAAGTACAGGTTGAAAATGTGCCATCAATATTTCATGCAAATCCTATGTAATAATCAGAGAACACACAAAGCAAGTAAATTTATTAATTTATTTCTAATTCTTCTAGGGCCTTCTTATTTCTTCTTTTTGTGTGTGTGTGTGTGTGTGTGTAAGAGAGGTAGACTCACCCCATCATCATGTTTCAACCCAAGCTTCTCAATGGAAACGTCTCTTCATACTCTTGAATACCAACCTGCTTCTCTTGTAGGAGTAAGAGTGATAGAGTCCCACATCCTTCGCATGCAAGAGAGATGAGATTTCAGTCTCTTTTCTTCCCTGACAGTACAGCTGAGTCTGACCTTACACACAAAAGCATGGGGAAGAGCATACTGCAGACAAGCAGAACAAAATGAAAGCAAAATATGACAGATATTAAAGGGAAGTCAGCTTGATGTGACAGTACCTAGCGCTCCAGTTGGTGAAACTCATCCCGTGCTCTGACATGGCATGAAAGCACTTGTCATAAGATCCACTTCTTTATGCAAGGTCCCAAGGCCAGAAAACTGCACACCATTCAGTACGTCGCTTACCAACTGTGGTAGCAACACAGAGAGCTGTTGCCGTGAAGAGGCAGAATTGTATTCACATTCAGATATTTTTTGGCCTAACTGAAACAAAAGCAAAGTTCTACCAGGCTGGAAGTAGGTCATATAAGGAATGAACTGGTAATCTCCAAAGACAGCTGCACAGCAGTTCATCCATCCTCAGAATAATGCTGGTGAACAGCTACATGTGGACATCCACAGTGAGTGTGAATAGCTGTTCCTGACTCCAAGTTTATGACGATATAACATGCATAGCACCTCCTACTAGTACTTGCACGTCTTGAGCCCGTTTTCCACAATAATTTAACTTTGAAATCACAGATTATGACCAATGTTTTTTTACACAGCACCAGATAAGGACATAAATGTCTTTCTCTTAATTCCCTTTTCAGAGTTTCTCAGCTTCTCTGGATATTCAGATTGCCCCATAAAAAAAAATTTTGCTCTGCGACCTCCGGAGGTTTTAACCTCAACAATTTCACCCTCCGTTATATTTTTACACAACCAGATAAGGACATAAATGTCTTTCTCTTAATTCCCTTTTCAGAGTTTCTCAGCTTCTCTGGATATTCAGATTGCCCCATAAAAAAAAATTTTGCTCTGCGACCTCCGGAGGTTTTAACCTCAACAATTTCACCCTCCGTTATAAAATCTGCAACTCTTCCAGGGTCTGCAACCTGGAAGCAAAGAATGAGGATTAGTTAAGTACTGTGACTGCCTCTTGAACAGTTGGTAGTTCTTGCAATGCCACAGCTTATGCTGTTTTCCTTTCACACTCAAATTACCCTGGAAGCCCTGCCCAGTGGGGCAGGTGCTCTCAGGAGATAAGCAGCAGTGTGAATTGAAAAGTTTGGGAAGTTATCCCAGTGTACAATAAACTTGACATCTAATCTACTACTTAGATTTGTAACACACCCAGTAGAGTTAAACTAATCAACCCCTGCAGTCCCTGCGTCCCTCCCAACACTTTTCAGTGGTATTCTAGACAGCCCCAATTTACTGTAACTAAAGATGCTCCATCTACATGTTTTTCAGTTTTGCACATGCAGACGTTCACTCAGCCCTGGACAATAAACTCAGATGACAGTGGTGGGGAGAATTCCTTTCCCAGCGGGATTCCCCCAGCAAGGGAACTCCTGGTGTACGGCTCTTGCAGGGATTTGGTCATACACGTGGTATCTCGCCACTGAGCTTTATCAAGCCACAGGTGCCTTTGAGCACATGCAGGACTTCAAAACTTGGATACTTTAAAGCTGGAAAAAAAAGGTTGTATGATGTGTAAGTACCTTTGGAGCTAGGCATTAGTTGAGCAAGGGTTTTCAGGATTTAGTTTTAGTTTGAAGAAATAGTACTTGAATTTGACTTCTGTACCAGTTTAGATTCCTAAATCTATTTTCTAACCTAGCCCTTAGTGACTAAGGCATCTGAACGAGTAGCAGCGATTAAAATAACCACCTTTGATAATTCTCTAAATTCCTAAATTAAAAGCACTCCTCTGAGATACGTAAATGGTTTGCCTGTTTCACACAGACCAGAAAATCAGGACCAAAGTCCAAGAAAAAAAATGACATATCAAAACATCAGCTGAAACAGAAGGTTCCAGCTGTTTCAAATGCCACTAAACCACAATGATTATTGCTAACATAAATAAAGCAAAATCTTAATCCAGCTTTATCAAGGAGTTACTAACCATATTTCTCTGTTCTTCCAGTAGTTTTATGAGAGCACACATTTCCATAAGCAAGGAGAAGGATGGTATATTAGCTACCACTTTCTCTTGTACTGTAAAAAACCCCAAATACCTCCAAATGCATCTAACAAACAACTGAACTTGGTCAATTCATATAGAGTAGAAAAAAACCTGTCAAATCGACGTCTAAATTATGTCCTTGCTAAGTGGCTTGACTTGTGTTTTTTTTTAATTGAACAATGTCACTTCCTTGTGACCACTACAAATGATAACAGTTGCGAGAGCTTTACGGTTGCTAAACCAAAGGAATGAGTGGAATTTTTTGAAAATCTTTACAGTTCAGGCTGACATTTTGTACTTTAAAAGCTATCTTTAAGCAACTAAATAGGTGACAAAGCACTCCAGAATCTGGCAAGACAAAGAAAAAAAAAAATCAAAGCCTGGAAATGCCAACCCATTGCACTTTTGCTACACTCCATGATTGTGGTGAAGGGTTTGGGTTGTTTCATTTGCAGACTCGTGGCTCCCTTCATTCCAGTAACAAAAATGCCAATAGCATTTCTAAATTAAACCCAGCATCTTGTCCCTTCTATTTAGGGCGGCTTTTTCTCTGCCCCACCACATCTCCAAGCACAATGCCAGTTCTCTCATACCATCTGTGTAAACTTCCCTCCACTGTTTCCAGAAGTGCCTTTTTCCACTGCTGGGATCCACCAGTCAAGGAGAAAATTTTCAAGATGTGTTCAGTCAGTAATTTTTTTGCTAGCCAAGTTAAACTGATCACACAAAGTTCCCCCTTTTTTTTCCTCGTTTCCTCACCATTATGTTAATGTCCAAAATGTTCTCTGAGCACCCTAATCCTAGCTCTTTAGAGTACCGGGGGGGTGGGGGTGGGGGGTCAGGGCAGGGAGAGCACTGGAGTTTGGTGCCGATTTAAGTGTTACTGCAATTCCTTAGCATTCCAAAAGACTCGTTACTAATGACTAAAGGAAAATATTTTTAAGGACACCAAAGAAATGCCTGCAGCAGGACATGGCACAGGGGAACCTGAGCTGTCTGGAAATGAGTTCACTCTCATTGGAGCAGTGGAGCCACAGAGCAGGACTGTTCAGGTCCAGTAGTGTGCTGCTTGGGCAAAGACGCTCTGCTTTTGGGATCCAGTGTAATATCTCTCCATGGCAGCTAATGAATGGCGTTTTGAATCACAGTAATTTTGACCAGGACTTGTGCTTCTACACCTTTTAGGAGATTTTGATCTCTTGCCTCTAGTTGTTTATCCTGGCATTTCCCTCTAAAGTCTGTATCACTCCAGTAGCTACCGGGAACTCCTTGGAACTGGCATGGGGAAAAGTTAACAGGGTGCAAAGATTTGAAAAACCAAAAATTATTTTTTTGCTGGACCTGCAGAGGGATTTAGGATTACATGTTTCTACTTGAGAAGTGAGGATGACTGAGCGCTGGCACAGGTTGCCCAGAGAGGCTGTGGAGTCTCCATCCTTGGAGATACTCACAAGCTGTCTGGACACATTCTGGGCAGCCTGCTCTAGGTCACCCTGCTTGAGCAGGGAGGCTGGACAAAAATGACCTCCAGAGGTCCTTTCCAGCCTCACCCTTTCTGTGAATCCATCAGAAATACTGAAGTTGGACTATTTATTAAAAAAGGCCAAGTAGATTCATGGGGTGGAATAAGAGACATCGTCTGGGTTCTCTGGAATGAGAGGACATGCCACTGGTAGTTGCAGATCTAAAACCCAAGTCCCTCTATGCTCAGGTAGTGATAGACGAGGTACTCAGGTACCAGAGCGACGAGCACAACAGGACTGAATTGAAGTGAAGCAAAAAGGAGAGGTTCCAGTAGCTCTGTCACCACTTGTCCAATACAAAATTGTTCCTTTGGGCTCCTGTGCTAATTCCTCTTTCCCCTAATATAAGCTACCTGGTAGATTCACTGTTAAAGGGCATGAAAGGCCGGGTGAACAGCTGGAACACGCTATCTCTATTTCCCCTCGGTAAAATACAATCTCTTGCCCTTAGTTAATACGTGTATTTCACTGTTTTCCTATTGCAACCAGCCTACATGTTTATGTCTGAATGCTAAGGTAGCTTATAGAGAAAAATATCTCCTATAATTGTTCTGCAAACTATATTGTTCTTTAATATGAACACAACAATGAAGTTGTGTTCATAAACCTACTGTTACCAATATAAATAATTACAAAAACAAAACCATAAAAAAATAAATGCATGCAATAACCAAAAGTATAAACCCACCACTACAGAATAGCACTTCATAACTGTGGCTCTGAATTATTACTGCCTCACCAACACAGCCACAACATCCGACTTCATAAAATCCTCCACTCTACAAGTTAAATGAATTGGATAATTAAGAAAGCCTATGTTTAGTCCACAAAGTGAAACCACCATCACTATAGCATGAGAATCAGCCCACATTTTAAAAAATGGTAACATTTCCATTCCCTGGCGTGCATGGTCCATACCTACTCGCTCTCTACCCATTTGAAGCCGTGTGCGTTGAGAATGTAGAAGCTGGGCAGCCTCAGATGCTCTGCCAACAACTGCAGGTCTCGATCAGAAAAGCTTCAGAGCTGGGACTTTGGCTTCCTACCTGTCTGCAAGACACTTCATTGCTAACAATAAATAGAAAATTACAGATTAACTGTAGAAGTCTTGGTGGAAAAAAAAACCCCAAACATGGCATGTAGGCGTGCAGGTCTTGCACTAGGACCTGTCTGGTGGGGCCTGTTACAGAGGGGGACTAAGATGGCAGTGGCTGTTCACAACGGTTCTTTACTACAGCATCTCCTGCCGCCGCTGGGAGAGGAGCGAGCCTCGATGGAGTGGCAGGGATGCTTGTCCCTGCAGGTCTGGCAGAGGGGGGAGATAACAGAATTACAGGCCTGACCCCCCAAAGAAGTCCCGTACCCCACAGCCCTCTCTACTAGCCTAGAGAAAGGAAGCAAAGAGCAGGAATACAATTAAAATAGAGGGGGTGGGATACAGTTCCTAGCGCATGCTGCGCCTGCTCCCCGTTTTTGCAGGGGGTTGCACGTGAGCGTTCGTACATCTGTGAGATTTAAGCAGCGCTCACGCATCCCTGCGGCTGGGCAGACACAGCCCACGCGTGCGCATTAAATACTCTCCTAGAAGAAAACAGGGGCGAGGGAGGGGGAGAGAGAACATTCCTTTTCCTTTTCACTCTTCCAAGCCTTCCATCATCTTTCTGTTGTCAGCCTCCCTCCTTTTCTGCCCAGACTGTCCCAGAGTTCATGAACGTGCCCTGCCAGTCAGCAGCGGTCTGGGTGGCCGAGGATTGCCATTAGCTGCCCTTTCCTCTGAGCAGCATCGTCGCTCCCACCACTGTAGCTGAAGATACAGAGCCTTGCTTGCCTCTCTGTTTTCTTACCTTGCGCCAAGAGATATCTATTATAACTCCTAAAATATGTTGGCTGTACAGCGCTGCCTGATTACCTTCACATTGCACTAGCTCTATAAATAGGACAAAAATACACCTATATAGATGATGTAAGAGAATTACGCATATATGTTTTATCCTGAACAGCATCTCCAGAACAGCTGCTGATACTTTGCCAGTTGCATTTTACTTATAACATTTCAGGATTTGCCAACAAGATTTTTTGCACTGTATGCAGATGGCCAGGTGTTATTATCACTCCTCCCACATGCCTGAGTCCAGTAACAGTCCTGCTCCTGGCAAAATTCAATCTTTTCTCATCTCTCGACCCATGTTCATCTTGGTATTGTTTTTTAATTAATCTACGGTTAGCTGAAGCTCCTGCCATAAATCAATGATTCCCTTTCAATTCTTGTTAAAGATTTTTCATTTTCCTAAATTTGCAGCGCGTTGCTCACAAGCCGCTAACAGCACCCTTTTCTCTCATTATCAAATCAGTGAGGAATGGACTCAATGAAGCAAAAAACGTAAACCCGGCACTGAGGACCTTCAGGCTTAAGCGCCCTTCTATCTCCTCCAGACAGGCTGCAAATGAAAACATAGTCTTTTGCCACCTCAAAAGCTACAGGCCAGATCCTCTCTTGGTGTAAAGCGCCGTAGCTCTGTTTTGGGATGCAAGCACGATGTCCTGATTTACACCAGCTAAATATTTGACACTGTACGCTGCCTACTCTCTAGCTGAGGGAACAGCTAGCTGTCTGTGAAACTGCCCCTCAAAGAGGAACTGCTGGCGTTTTCTGTGACCATGTATTTCTAAATGCAAGTTTTCCGCAGCTTTTTATTTTGCCAAGCAGTATATTGAGGTCTGTACCGAGTTCTTCAGGGGACACGTGCATTGAGGATGTCTCTTTGTGCCTCCCTGTGCAAATGTGCTCAGTGTCTCTTAGCACTGTTATTTAATAAAGTTCTAATCGTCATGGGGTTCAATTTACAAGAAAACAGTCTTAAAAATCCCAAGACTTTCTAATCGTGTTTGTTTTAAAAAAAGAAGATGAACAAATTACACAAAAGAGAGTGGTGAACATACCTACTTATTCTCTTAAGTGGCATGAGAGGAAAACCCCTGTTTAGTCCATGAAGGAAAATGCAAGCTATAACACATTTTAAGGTAGTTTGTCAGGGTGGCTGTGCAAGGCACAGCAAGATCTGTGAACTGCACACACTAGAACCAGGCCCAGTTACAGCATCCTTTTTGGCTTAAGCCCATGCTCACTGTGCATGTGTATTACATTAAACTTTTTCCTTCTCCTTTTCTCCAGTTACCCTTCTGTGCATTTTCGTCTAAATTTTCAGAAAATTGCATGCACAGTTCCTACGATTATGCATGTAATCAATTAGTTATTTATGTATAACAACTCCTGTGACCAGGTATGCAAATCTCCGAGCAGCTTTTGCCATTTTTCAATAATTTAGCCCTTTGTCATTTATACGTCCACTTTTGTTCGAAACAGTAAGTTCATGGAAATTTAACTCATTTGAAACATATGCGTAGATCCATATGAACTGCCCAAAAGCGTCACAAAGAGAAAGGATAACCTTGTTGTTAAGGCAGGAGAGCGCGAAATCTGGTTTCCATTCTGAGTTCTGCCACACATTTCCTGTGTAACCTTGGGCAAGTCGTGAACTGTAACCTATCTCAGCGTAGCTGACCTACATGTAAAGCAGACAGAGCCATCCTTGCTCCACGAGGTTATTGAGACGTTTTGTTTGTTAGTGCACACGGAAAACATTGAAACAAGTAAGTGGAAGGTGCTAGAGAAGTATAAGCTATCAGTAATGGTATTACATATAATCACAGTAACAAACACGACAGATGATCCGTACTCAACCGAAAAACAGTAAGTAAAGGGGCAAACGTGGCCATTGAGGACTGGGCAAAGAAAATGGCCTACAAATTCAAGCAGGGAGATGAATGAGAAACAAATAGTAATGGTGAGCATGAGCAGGCATGTGAGTAATTAACCTTTATACTGCAATTTTTACTGTCCTACTTGGTCTTGTCCTTTTACAAAGGGCCACAGTGTCCGAAGACATTTGAGAAGAACTGAGCTGGTTAATGGCGCTGGCCACCTCATGGTCTGTCTGATCGGCATGAATTATTCTTCATTAATCAGGATAATTCTGACAGTGATATTCATGCCAGGTATTGGCCAAAAGGTGGTGGAGAACGCTGTGTTACTGAACCAATTAAAATAGCTGTGTCCAGTTATAGGAAAACATGCCCTCTTTGTTTCCTTACACACCAGAACAGAACTGTAAAGTCAATTCTGTTGCTGTGGTTGCTTTCTTCTTTTTGGACAAAATGCAGTTAGATTTGCACATCTCTTCACTAAATGTTTGGGGTATGGCCTTGTGGGAGCCATATAAATCATGACATTCTGAGAGAATACATCTCCTTTTAAAGATTACCTAATTTTGTAGCTGACCTATATATGGCACTCACACTGACATCATTAGGAGTCTAGAGTAGACTGATTGCGGTATCTGGCCCAAATTTATGACTTAATACAGCAAAATGTTCAGTATCCTCAGATCCAACTGGGACAAAATGTTACATCTTGGGCCCCATGTAGCAAATTTCTATTTTGATTAACATGATCTTTCCTCGTGAGAAATGAAGCAAAGCTTTTGAAAATATATTAAAGATTGTATCTCTTTACCTCTGCAAAACAATTTGATGAGTCTTTATTTCACGCGTGATATTCCTTGGGAGGATTTGGAAATCAGAATTAAAAACGAACATAGAACGAACAAAGAAAATTCTGGCATGTTTAAGTTTAAGGTTTTCTGAGCTACAGACGAATGTTTGAAAATATGCCTTGATACATACCTCTAAAGGTGACTGTCATCCTGTGAGTCTGTATTCAAACTGCAGCTGAGGAAGCAAGCCTACCGATAGCACATTTGAATTTGCTACAAAGACCTTCGTACTTCCGACGTAAGATGTTCAGGTGTCCAAAGACTGAAAAAGCTGTGAGCTGCTGCAGCACGTCAGCCTCCCGAGTTCCCTGGAATTCATCCCTGTTTGAATTGGAGCATATCTTCTGGAAAAAGATATCATCTTGATTTAAAATGTTCCAGTGAGGGAAAATACACCATAAACTTTGGGAAGTTATTTCAGTGGCTAATTAAACTTAATTAAAAGTCTATGACGATCAGAAGGGAGCGTCACGGGGGTCCTTATCGGCTACAGAGGAGCCCAGATTTACTATTTCTGTATGTGAACTGCACCTGTGTGACATGGTATTTTTATTAATCACCGACTGCAATACAAAAACACACTGACTGTAAAAATCTGGCCAGCAGAATGATTAGAAGAGTTACTATTCCCTTCCAGGTCTTGTGAAGTGTTTATTAAACCTATTAGACATAACCCGAAAAATGGAGTTAATAGGCATGTGCCGTGGGAGTAGTTCCACCACACTTTAGCTGGTCTTCATTACTCTATCATCTGAGCTACAGTCAATGGAAAAACACAGGCACTTCTGCAACATGATTCATTTGATCTTAGGCATCCACCTACCTTACGTTTAGACGGATGAATCACATTTGTAGTATGTGTGGCAGTTATGAAAATTTGGGCCGTGGCCCTAATTCTGAGCAACCAAGAAAAGGCCAGATGAAACAGTTCTACCTGATGGAAAATTATCTGCAAGACAACAGGGTGGAGGGAGTCAATCTTCAGCTCAGATCCACGGTGTTCCCCTGCAATCGCTGGTCGCTGCAACGCTGTAGAGAAATGCCCCAAAGCCGTGTCACCACTAGTTAAGTGCTGACTCCTGAAAGGAGCAGATTTGTCCAGCAAAACTGTTGGAGCCGAGGTCCCGACGTCCATGCCTCCAGCGCTCTAGGGATTTTACTCTGGGCCAGACGTAGTCGAGTCCCACTGGCTGCATGTAAGTTAGGTTCACTCCCGGAGCTGGACAGACCTCACGGTTTGGATAAATCTAAAAGGAATCGAGTCCATGTGCTCTGTGATGTGAACCAAAGCACAGCAAGGGGAACAACAGGGAGATTCACTTCAGAAACAAACGCCAAGTCCGTGCTACAGTGCTAGTGTAGAGACATCCCAAGTGTTTTTTCTTTGTGACAATAAGGTATCAGTGTGGATCTGTGCTCCACACCTGAGGCTAGATCTCTATTAGTGGTCATTATCTTCTCCATCCTCGTCCATAAGCTGCTAGAGACATTCAGTTATACACTCCCAGAGCCAAAGCAAGTAGTCTGCTGCTTTTATCTTGGGATGTGTGGCTGCTGACTCCTGTCAAATATAGCTAGTAAGTGCAGAGCTACAATGCTCACTGGCTTTGGATAAAAGTGCCTAGGGAGCTAGTCTACACCCGGTGCCTGCTAGTAAGGTATCCGCCTGGGTTTCAAACTATGGTTTAGATACTGCATTCTGAGCAAGCGTTTAATTGTCTGTGTTTCACTCTAACCTGAATCCCTGATGGAGCTTACAGATCAGATTGGCTTGGTCGAAACCAGATGTTCAGCAAATCTAGGCACTGCAGTCCTTTCTCTTTTTTCATACAAATTCTCTGCTTCAGCACAGCAGAAACACCTACTTCCCTCTCTGCTCGGGCTTTTGTAACTCTACAGGCTTTAAAAGCATTTGTCACTTTACAGTTTGATCTTGAGTAGAATTCCTTCCAGCACTAATGGAGATAACTCTGGGAATAAAGTTCCTTAAACTGCTAGTTCCTTAAAGGAGAGGTCCATCTTTCATTTTTTCTGTAAGTGTTGTGCTCATCTACAGGCTCTATAGAGTTAATAATAATAATGCAGAGTTACACAGGTGGAAACTTAAAACAAGAGGTCAGATGAGAAACACAGCTTTCATCAATGTCTGGGGTCATCACTGGAATGCAAAGAGACCATTTCGTTTGTAGAAGACTCAGTAATTGTAGGAGGAATATTGTGTACCCCCTTCTCCACTCTCCAAAGAAATTACCTAATAGTTTCCAATTGAGATGGCTTTTAAAAGAATTTGGTTTTGATTCAGTCATCGTCTCAGAATAAGGAAAAGTATTTTACTCTTAAATTGTAATTTTCATAGTTGTCTAATGCCAGCTGAAATTCACACCGTTCCTCAACTAACATATGCTTCTTAAATTTTCTCTCCCTCTGATATACATCTAATAAAATAAATAGGTGAAAATAATAATCTGCTGTACTTCTAACCCAAGATCCAAAAAGTTCCTTAAGAAGCTGGATTTAATTTCCAGACAGGGAAGCTGAGGCAGAGGGAGCTCTAGGGCTTTGCCTGGGATCACACAGCAAGCCAGCGATTGACCTGGGAATAAAATCCAGGTGTGCTGTTTGATTTCCACATGCAGTCCTCTAACCAACACTATCGTCCCAATTCCTTCTCTCTACAGCTATACCTGATTTCTAACAGTGTTGGGAAAGTGTTATTTTTGTGCAAGGTTCCAAAGCAAGTTGTCTTACCTGAACCTGTTGAATTTTAAAATGCTGTGTTATTTTGCTTTTACGGATGAGAAAATGCTTATTCCACCTGTCAGTTCCTATCACAGAAATGATACTCTGATAAATCTCAGCGCTCGCGATGTCTGCTGGCAAAAGATCGGGTCATTGAAAAGGTGAAAAATGTCATTTAAAATGGCAAAAACGTTCGGCTACTTATATGACAAATGCAATCGAGGGAGATTTTCTTCCTGAGTCCTCTGGTGAGGCTTTTTAAATGTTAGTTGTTAACTAAAGAGTGGCCTGTTGGTGTACGCATGCAAAAGTAGTATTCAGAGTACTTGTCTGACCTAAGTAGGAAGGGGCTGTTCCGTTTAACGAGGGCAAGGCCCAGCTACAAAGAAGTGATAATGGAGATGCCATTGACGACAGGGATGCATGCAGAAGCCACAGAGATTCCTCCTTTTGTCTCCAGCCGGATCACAAGGACCAGGAGTCTTTCACACACAGAAAGAAACAATTGCTGGGCGCTTGAAGGAAATTCAGTTGAGCCCCAGATAGTGTAAACTAAGAATCTTTTTGTTCATACAGAAGAAAAATATGCTCCTTGCAAGACGTCACATACATCAAGCTGCTGGGGTTTTTTTAAACAGAATTAGGCAAGAGCTTTCTCTGCAAAATGCATTCCCACAAAATGCCTTGGGAACTTGCTGCAGATCCCAACTGTCAAGTTGTTGCCTTTTTCGTTGGGTCCAAAATACATCTATATTTTTCTCCTCCCCGGTTAGATAATCTTTATTTTTCATTCACCTCAGGTCTAGCTGCGTCACTTTGACCTCTCTGTGAGGCCTGGGTAAATCCTGAAGATGCTGGCCCACAATTCTTAAGAAGGAAACTTCAAGTTCTTTCCGCTTCACTTCCCCTTCACATGTCTGAGGCAGTTAACGTTGCTGCCCCATAGTCTGCGTGGCAGGAGCTGTGTGCTAGCTGTGGCACCTATTGTCTGCATTTTTCCTCTCGTTAGTCTCCTTGACCTTTTATTGTCTTACTCCTGCAGTGTCAGGTCAGACTTAGTGTAGGTCTCCCTTCACTAAGGACCCTTTCCTTTCGTGGATCACTAAGCAGGACAATTGCTCTATCCATCTTTTCAGGGTCTATTGTCGAGCCCCCCCTGAGCTGAGAAAGGTTTGATTCACTGGGAAACCATTTTGGTCAAAGGGAAGCCTGACTATGTGTCCTTTTAGGAACTCTGTCTTAATCACTGACTTTTTTATCTGGGATATGAAGAGGATTCAGGAGATCAAAAGGTTTGGGAGTACATGGGTTTGACCACATTTTTCCTGGAAATAATGGGAAACCTCCACTGAAAAATGAGCTCCGTTACAATGGGCAAACAAGAAGGAAAGCCACATAGTGTTCCCAGAGCATTCTGAATCATCAGACCTTCAATAGCTTCCATAGAGAAGGGAAAAAGTAAACAGAAAATGTAAATGGAATGTAATAATTAATTGACCTAAAGAAACAGACTCATTTGATTTGCGCATAATTGGTGCCTTTAAAAAAAAGGTAAGTCAAAAGAAATCGACAGAGCAGATGGAAAAGGCTGAAGACTGGAAGTTCAGTTTGGCTGAGTACGCGATGGACATGTGTTGCGTTACTCAGAATTAGTAGCTCGCCTCACCTTTACAAGTGATCATACATTCAACAGCCCCATGTATTTCCCAGGACCATGGAATGTTGCGGAGATCTTCCTGGAGCATCGCAGCAGAACTATGTTGGTTTTGAAGGCCCTGCCTCTGTCACCAGGTGTATCTGTTCAGCCACATTCTTGCTAATGCCCTGAAGATTTCTTCCTGCACGGAAACCCCGATCATTATTTACATTTATGAGGCCTTGTATAAGACAATCATGAAACTTCAATTGACTATATTTCCAAGGAAGTTACCCACCAGCAACCATTCTCATTCAGGCAATTTCTTGAAATAGAGATGTAGGCAACTCTTTAGGTGCACAAATTTCAAAGCGTTTGGTTCAGGGACTTCACAAAAACCAGGAAGAATGAAAATGCCTTTTTTCCTGCAATCTAGCTAGAACCCTTTTACCTACTGGTATGCCAAAATGCTTTTTAAAAAGAACATTCCACTCTTCCTTCAACTAGCCATTACCTCTGCACAGAGTCAGCTCAAGCCTTTTCAAAAATGCAAAGCTGAATATTGCTGTGTAAGGATAAAAGAGAGGAAAGGGACTGGTCTTGGGAAGGGAGGCAACCAAGGGGAGGAACTTGGACAGAAAGTCTTGGAGAGCTGGACTCATACTCCTGCTACCAGTAAGGTGAAAGAAAAAAATGTAAGCAGAAGCCAGTGCTTCAACTTTTCCCTTTGACCTAGGCAAAGTCAAGAGGGAGCCAGGCTGTTTTGTCTTTCTCCAGCAATCTACTTTTCCTAGGTATTATCTGTGCATCTCCTTACTTTTTTTAATACTTTTAACATGAATAACTAAGGATTCTGCTTTGGAAAACACCCCAATTTAAGCAAAAGTTTGTATTCAAACTTCAGTACCTGCTGAGATATTTACCTGAGTCAAAGGAAAAGAGTCAACTGGACATAGTGAGCACCTATGCACCGGGTTTTGGATGAGGAGCTACAGCTGGCTTCAAACAAGGTCAAACTTTCAGATTGAACATTTCTTCTCCAATAAGAAAGTGAGAAAAAAAGCCTTTTAAAAAAACTAGAAAACTCAGATTAAAAGAAAAAGTCTTTCCAACCATGAAGAGTAAAAGTGACACCATCCATATCACTGATGTTTCAGTTAGAGCTGAGTGTAGAACTGAATGAAATGTGAACCATTCCTGTTTTCTACAGTGAAATTTCTGGACCCGACATTTCTTGGTCGGAAAATAGACATAATCCTTGTGATATTTACATTAAGTATGACCAGGAGAATTCTTTGTTTTTGTTTACTGGCATATATTGTCACTGAAGGCACAAAAATATCTGCAGTAACCTTTGTGCCACCTTAATTTGCTCCTACCATTTGACTTCCTAGTGTCAACCGATCACTTAAGGTCAGCAGTGTCACTTTCTGTCAACATTACCAAGTAGAAGTGTCCAGGATATTAAATATGCTTGCATTTACATATGAGAGGAAGGGAAAAAGTGATCCAAGCATTTCCTGTACTGTAGAAACACCTGAATATTGTTTCAGTTGAATTGTGACTGACTCATCGACAAAGTTCTGCTCCAGAAGAGTCTTTAGTCCTGACCCTTAATGACACTAAATATCGATTTTCTATGAATGAGTCCCAAACATATGAGGAAGAAAAAGTGATCAGTGAATGAAAACACAAGTGTATCTGCAGACCTGGTGGAACCAGCATAGGTGCAGTTTCAAATTCCCAAAGGCAGAGAGCAAGTACTGTGGGATATATTTCGGGCATACCGGGGAAGCCCTTTGCACAATGGAAGTGCAGTCTCACGCGGCCAAGCTTATTTGGAAAACTGTTGAGTTTTATGTACCCCTTAAGCTTGATAAAGGGAGCTTTGCTGAATACGTCTAAGGATCTAACCACCCCAGATTCTGAGTATGCGGCAATGCCCCCAGCTTTCACCTGGTGGTGTACTATAGAAGTTACTTTCTCTCTACCACTTTTTGATGGTTATAAGGGAGGAGTCTGATCCAGAGCTTGTAACTGTGGTGCGTCTTGCGTGGTTAAAAAAGTTAGGTCAAAAAACATCCCAGAGGAAATACCTTTAAGAGAGAATGAGGAATTGTTTTCCATTTCTCTGGTGACTAACATTAAGACTATCGATAGAGGTTTCCTTCTGGATCCCTCTAAGTTGTTTGACACCCATTGAGCATAGCTCAGGTGAGCTGCCACACTTCTTACCTCTGAAAGCAGCACGTTGTCCTAGGTATCCTCACAGTTCAGTCTTTCTTGATGCGCTAACTTTGGTAAAATTTAGTATGGGCCTGATAGAGAATTAGATTGGGAATTCAACTTAGCATAGCTAATTTGTCCCACATGATTTGGAAGTTCTCATACTGCCTTCTCTGTCAGCAGATTGGTGGAGGCAGGACCTCCAACAAAGTAATGGTAAAAGGAGGAGGGTCACCTCTTCCATTAGCACATCTGGATCAGGAATAGGATGATTTACTCTCCCCACCCCAAACTCCTATTGAAATGAACAATCCCGTTCCTCACAAAGGACTAGTGGCTCTGCTGCATATTTAACTGGAATGGTAATATGGTCAGTTGCATAGCTGAAGATGTAAGAATTATAATATGATTGAGCTAATTGCTTCCAGAGGGAAAGAAACAGAAAGAAGCTACAAAAAGGTATGCAATATTTGAAAATCTGATTTTCTTCCCCGAATAATACTGTTTGCAGAGCTTTAAATGTCAGGTGGAAGATAAATTATTAACTATTCTTTCCTGTAAGCATGTACATTTTCTGTCTTTTCTTAAATCTTTTCTCCATCTACTGGTTCATGCTACTAGCTTCCATAGTAAAATGCAGTACATACAGGTGGGCAAAATGACTGTGTATTCTAAGTAATTAGTTGCAGTTAGTAACTAACCCTTGATGTTGTATTCAACCTTGTAATTTTCTAATCTTGAGACACTGAGTAAGCGCAAAGCTGTATTAACTCTTCTTTTGTAACAGCTGGACCAGTAGCTGGTTAAAGTCAAAGGAAAGATTCCCATTAACTTTAGTGGTCTGTGAATCAAGCTCTTGATATATATAGAAGGCCCCCGAAAACAAAGTTTTATTTTTTAATGTATTGTCTCATTTGTTGAATAGCATGGCTTACTGCCCAGTGTTATGGCAGTTCACAATGACTATTCTTCCCACCCATTCTCCTTCTCCTCCTTCCATTAATCAGTGATGGGTCGAATTCAAATGTTTTGGAAGTTCTGTCTGGTTTTGATGTGATGGTACATAAAAATATCTACAAAGTAGTTATTAGGGTGCTTGGTGTGGCTGCATTTGTCCTGGGGAAACCTCCCCCTCCTCTCTGAGAGCAGCAGCACATTTTGTGGGAAGGTTGGCAGCTCTACAAGGTCTTCTTTGAGGCGGGCTCCACTCCCTCTGCCCCAGTGGTACATCCATCATTTTTGGTTTTCCTTTCCAAAATGCTTTTCACAAAAGTCACTTCCTTGTTTCACATTACTCCATGCTTTGTGAATTCAGACTGAAACATGCTGTGAACCAGATCCGTATCTGGTGTAAATCAGCATCATCCTGCTGCTCTCAGTGGAGCTACAAAGTTTTGTATCCATGGAGGATCTTGCTCATGAACTTTCTACACAAAGAGGCAGTTTTGGTGGAGTGAAAAAGGGTTCATGTGTTCTGGGAAGAGATATTAGCAGGAACAGCACATGGAAAATCCCACCTAAACAATGAGGTGTTTAACTTCACAGATACTAACATCTCAGTTCTGCCTAATGAGATAATTCCGGATGATTTTTTTGCCCTGACAACCCTCATATGGTCCATTTCTGGGTACTAGAAGTTGGTGCAGAGCGAAAAAGGACTGGGCTGCTGACTGTGTAAGAGAGCTCAGTTAGTATCATAAACTAACCCTATATAAATATATCCTTTGTACTCCCATCTCCTTATATAACTGACCACCCCAAGCACCTTTTTAAAAAGTTGCTCGAAGTTTATTCAAGGATGCGTTTGGATAGACTTACAGTTTTTGTCACTTGTTGGCCAAAAGTGACAGAAGGGATTTCAATGTGCTGCTTTTAACGTGGTGACACTGCCTTTAATTTAGCGTAAGTGATTATATATGTTTGACTGTCAAATCGCTGTATGTAGCTTTTGTGGTTGGGGGCTTGTTTTATCAAAGAATTCTGCTGAACCTCTTCCAAACCAGAACTCCCATGTGTATAATTATATTGTATTTTCATTATATAAACTTTATTTTTAAGACTGAAAACATATGAAATGATTATGGGAATGCGCATTCTATACAACACCACCACGTACTTGTGGGAAGAGAAGTTTATAACATAAACCAAATGTTGTCATTAATATACAGGTACAAGATGCATCCATGTGACCCATAAAACTAACGATGGAATAGAGGGATCTGAAAATACATGCAATTGCACTTCAGATTGAAAGAAATTTATAGCAACCTTTATTTTGCATCAAATAGCACCTACTTGATACTCTGTGGAAGTAGATGTCAAAGATCCATAGCCTGCGGCTGAACAGTACTTGTATAGCCACGTTAGGTGCTTCCAAAATATCGCTCAAAGTGATACTTCAAAAAAATTTTATTACTTCATTAATATGTTTGATTGGTGCAAATACAGCTCTGTTAGAGACCTATTTTAGAGACCTATTTTGTCCTGGGACAACTATTTTGGTGTTTTGCCCTAAAATTGTACACTGGGATTACGTCCTTAGTTTGATTTAATCGTCTTCTGTCACAACCCAATGAGGACCTAATTCCGGTTTTGAATAGGTGCCACGGAGACCAACATTTTAAGAGATCTGCAACAGAATATTTTTTAAGGCAGGATCCAAAATTATGTCCAACAGCAAGGTCTGGCCAGGAGGGATAAACTGTGTAAGTTCTGAGTAAGCTGTCATCACCATCATGTCCACAGTCCATATTAATTCATAGATTTTTGTTATTAACAAGGCTGTCAAGCATTGTCCCTGTGTCAATAGGGACTGAATCACCATGTAGATTAAGCAACTTACCAAGAACATACTGGGCATGTCCACGTAATTCAGCGCTTGAATTCAATTATCCTTCTGCACCTTTACTCCATTGACCTAAATAATAAGCTGTCCTTTATTTCAAATATCTTTGGTAGCTCCCTGTGTAATCCAAGTTTTTTTCTCTCTGCCTCAGTAACTTTTGCTTGACCAATAGTGATTCTTCAAAAAACAATGCTCAAAAGAAATAAAGACTCCAAAGGGTATGTCATGAAAGCAAACCATATATATATATGCACATACAAACATACATAGCGAGCGAGAGAGAGACACACATTCGCACACAGAGCAAACTGGAGGACACATCCATCATCAGAACAATCTATGAGTCATCGAAGATAAATGCTAATAATACTCTTTCAAGGCAATCCTATACAATAGATCAATAAACAATATCTTCAGTTTGTGGCTGGGAATTTAGACCCAGTCATTTACAAGCTAAAAAATAGCTCAAGGAATAATGGTGATAACTTGCCTTATCGTCAAGCAGTGTGTGTGACCGTTGTCATCTGTAAACTAACTGACAAGCACACTCACGTGGGCTCTGATTCTTCTGTCGGGGTGACAGCACAGAAGTCACTGATGTTCCAGTGCTGTAAACCTGTGTGGAAAATCAGGCCCAGGGTCTAAAAAAACCTCTTCTAATTCTGCGTAACTTATAAGTTAAGGTACAACAAACTTTTAAAAGGACAACAAATGCAGAAAAATACCTGAGTCAAATGAAGACAGGGCTTCCTAGTCACCAGAGAAGTCATCTGAAGACAGTTTTGCAGGCTCAATGTAGCAAATTCCTGCACAGCATTCTCAAAGTCCCCAGCCTGAGTCACTTTGAGCTCAACTGCTCTTGAGCAGAGAGAGCTTGGAAGCTGATGAATCACTGTTGAGCAGTATGTATGTTTTCATAACCTTCACTTTAAGGAATGTCCATTCAACATCTAAGCTAATGACCATTGGATAAGGGTGCAGATGGAATGCGGTTTCCACATTTGGAAACACACTGTGATGAATCTGTTCTTTAAGTGTGTTTATGTTTGAGGGACTTTGCATGCAGGCTATCTCCTCAATGGCATGTTAAACTCTGCTCTCCAAAGAGAAGACTGCGAGAGGGGAGGTAGTGGAGGGGGAGGAGAAGAATCCAAAAGGATGGAAAAGCTGCAAAATACATTTCTTTAGAAGCACTGAAATTGAATTTGCAAGGTTTAAAGGAAGAATAATAAACTCTGATAATTCATCCAAACTCACCACAAATTATTAAATGTTGAGGGGTCTGGAGTTCCGAAACAAGACACTGTGTTTTCCAGTATCCCCACAATGAATCGCCAGTACATCATGTGTTCAAACACTGACATCTCTCAAAATGTTTGCAGATGATTTTTGTAGATTTTCAAAGCTCTACTAATTTTACACCATCTCCTCCCCTCTTTCCGTATCTCCATGTGCATGCTGATGCACGCTGTCACTGTTGTCAGTTAAATTTTGTCTTTCACAGTCTCAGCAATGATTTTTGGTATAAGGGACGAGTTTGCGAGCGTACTGTATTTCAGCACGGCATTTAGGCCTGGCTCCCATCGTGTGTGTATTTCCATTGAAGACAATTGGTTCACGTTAGGTATCCTGCAGACCCGGTACTGCAGTTTCTTATAGTTTCTATAAAGCAGAGACTGGAGCTACAAACTTAACAACCGATTTGAAGACAACACAGAATTATCCTCAGCTTTTCTCCCAAACTCACGTAAACAACTTCCCCACTCCCAAAATAACTCGCAAACTACCTTTCCCCCTCCTCATACTTATGTATTCCTCTGCACTTCCTGATCTTGGCAGGGATATTTCAGAAATAGCTATTACAATGGTGTTTCCACTCTGAAAGAGGAAACACTGGGTGGGAGGAGTTATGAAAGGAACAGAGGAAGCAAAGCTGTTTTCATACCATCTCAAGCTGCACTTTTACAGCAAATAGGTGGAAATGCATCTGGGTGAAGTATGCTATTGAGCCATCAGAGCCCCATCGTTGCACAGCACAAGGCCAAAAGTGAATATGCATAAACCGGAGCGTGTGTGGCTTCTTGCATCATTCAGCACAGCTGACGCTGACAGGCAGCTCTAAACTGTTGAACAAACTGAATGAATCAAGGTCAGGCCAGAGTCAGCAGCAAGCTTCCCTCCCTCCACGATTCACTGATACATGAAAGGTACTGACTGGATGGCTCTTTAGCGTGGCTTTGTGCAGAGCAGTCGTACGGTAGAAGCTGCTCCGTCACATGTTTGTCAGCAATCCAAGATTTTAATTCTGAACTTTTCCATGAAACCAATAGCTATATTTTCTGGCTCTGGCCCGCCCGAGTGCTTGGCCAGGGCTATGGGAATGAAATGTCAAAGCAGCCTGCCTATGAATTGAGATTGCTTTCATGCGTCTCCACCTGCTGGCTGGCATTTCACTAATTGCAATAGCCCGTAGAGATGACAGCGTGCTTTTTGATGCAACGAGCTTCTGTGGAAAATGTAACTCAGTTTCACAAGAAGATGAGCAAGTAAGCACGACGGGAGAGATTGTTTTCTAACTTGAGCAACATCCTACATCGCAGGTGAGAGGTAGGAGGCTGCTGAGATTTTTCAAGTCAAGCTTTTGAACTTCCGAAGCCTCAGTTGAGAAGATAAGCAATAAGAAAGATTTTTGGAAGGAATTCATGAAGTGTGGAAACGTTAGCGTTTTATTTCACTACCAAAACCAGATGCTAAGAATGTTAACGTGCTCTCATTGACACAGTGAAAGAGGGAAATTGTTTATTAATATCTGGAAGCATGAGCATTCTGGGGCCCACAGCTTAGTTTCTGTGTGGTTAGGAAAGCAGTTACTTAGCAAATGCAGGCAGGCAGCTGTTTCAAATGGAAAGGAATAGAAATGATTAATGACTTCTATGCTTTAAAGAAATGAACCCACAGGATTTCTTTCTTCTACTGTGCTGTCCCACTTGGCCATTTCTGTCATGTGCCCTGGGTCTTTCTTTGGAAGTTTTCAATGGTCTGTCGTGAACTACTCTTTACATACTTACTGGACCAGAGCTGGAGCCAGACAGATGCCAGCTGTGGATCTGATCCGTTTGTACATACATTTACAGACTCCGAGCACAGATTATCAACACTTGATATTCCATGAACTTTGTACTGCAACAGCAATAGTATATCCTGCTCTCAGACACTGCAGTGATGAGCACAGCATTAAATCCTATTTAGAGTAGGATCAGTGTTACCTTTTTCCTTTTGTAGCCACATTTTATTCAGGCTATATTATACAATGTAGAAGGCAAGGGGCACTCTCAGGAACTGAAACAATACGAGGAACGAACCCTTCCTCTGTTAGTCATGTCAGATATCAATACAGATTTTTGGTATTTTACCATCTTCTGCGCTTCCAGCAATGGCTTGTTTTTATCCTGCCCAAACTGCTAACTCTATCATCTGTTTCTCATGTATGCTTTCATTTAAGTTCTTAGGTCTTCTATGTGTAGCATCGGAAGGTGGAAAAGGTTAGAAAGAGGATGAGGAAGAGAAAGAGGAATATGGAGAAAAGAAAAAGGAAGGCTATACAAAACACAGATAACATTTTCACCGAGCTGTTCACAGCAAATCATCCAGCCAATTTTGTTAAAGTAGTATATACTGGGGAGAGTAAGTTTTCCTCTGACTTGACTTCATGGAATTATTCTGAATTTACTTCTATTCGAAAGGGTACATAATTTGATCCACTAAATGTTCTTTTGCCATAGTTTTGATTATGTGTTCAAAACTGCCAAAGCATGAAATGTGAACGTTTGCTATTCCAAAGTGTTCTCCCATTTCAAAAGCGGTGTGCCGTATTACCAAGCATTGGGAACAGGATAGTAACTACAGAAAGTGGTAAAGATGTCCATTGCGTATCTGTATAATTAAACACAGCTAAGCACATTTATTACATACCTATACAAGTGACATTCCTGGCAGTTCAGCATATTCAGTTACTGTTCGCACTAGAAATCTGACTAAAAACCATCAAGTAATTTAGAAGGTGTATGAGCTTAATACATCCTGAATGTCTCTAATACCTTGGCGAAGCACAGGCATTCAGCTAAAGAGAGTTCTCATAGATTACTTTAAGACACAGCAGGACTGGAAGATGATATTTCCTTGTCTCCAAGTATATCGCTCTCAAGTCATCGTTTCAACACAGGAAATTATCTGCTACCTGGGGCAACAATGTGCACTTGGACACAATTAGCCTGCTGTCTGATGATATTTAAGAATTAGCAACATAAGGCTTTCTTACAGAGTTGTCAAAAGGGCTCAACTGATTATTTTAACTAAGTCTATTTAAAATACCTGAATAAACTGATGCATAATAAAAGCAACTTTTGCACGTTAGAACTGCATGCTTCCTTTACATCACTTATTTCCAGCGTAGGAGTAAAGACCAGCTCAAATGGAGAGTGTTTCTCTTTCTGTATCTCTCTGTAGATCTCTGTCGGGTACTCAGGTGAACTAGTACTGATGCCATTCAAAGCTTACAGTATAAGGATGAGCTTTACACGTGTCGGTACACAAAATCACACGTGGAGGTATAAATTCAGCTCTACGTTCCGTCCACTTTACTGAAAGCAGAAGTTGGTCCCATAGCCTGAATCTTCTTTCACAGGCTATTTTTGAAACTGATATAACTCGGGCAGGAAGCATGACTCTGTGCGTGTGTGTGTATCTGTGCTGCTGAACACCATATGAGGGCCAGATCTATTTTCTGAAGTCGATTCTTACTCCTGGTTTTGGGTTTTTTTTTATTGCAAGATACTTCCTGAAAACTTCTCCCTGGTAATCCTAGAGGGTATAGTAACAAGTACTGAGGTTTTATTCCTACCTGGGTCGTCTAGCTGATGTGCATATGGATGAATTCCTCTCTTGTTTTCCTGACCCTTTTTATCTTTCCGGCCAGTGCATCACATAATTATTTAGCATGTGCTCTCATTTGACACTGTCTCGGTTAACATAGTATTTTACTGTCATATTATAAACTCTTTTAAAATAGTGCTCAATTGAAGGTCCCTCTGTATTGTAATACAGTATTTCTGCTCTGCTGTCCATGCATGAAAAAGCATATTAAAAAAGACTGTGAATTTTGTATTTTTTTCCCCCAAAGCGTGTTGACGCTGAGCAGAATGTCAGGCAGGTGAATAGTCATGTACATCATTTGCAAATAGATCATACGTCAGTTGGTGTTCTCAGGCCTTAGAGCTGCACTACCAGTGAAGAAATACCGATTTTGAACATTTCACTATGAATACCCTTATTAGTGTTTCTGTTTTGGCAAGAGAATTATTGCCTGCAAATCCTTTGCCTGTCTCTGAGTAAAACAACAAACTATTACTATGGAAAATAAAAGTCAGTGAGAAATTGATTGTCTGAGAGGCAATTCAGAAGTGTCTGGTGAGCTGTACATTAGCCTGATAGTGACTACATCTTATTGAATGAAAGACTATGAAAACTGAGCAAGAAAATCAGCATGATGTAACAATCTGTGTAGAAAAAACAGTACAAAGCTGTCCAACAGTTTGTGCATTGCTCTTGGTATTAACGTAAAAGATGCCTGACAAGATAGGCAGCCATGTATATCTCTGCAAAATGACTGGCAAGCCAGTATAAGCGGGTGGCTATGAGGTGAAGGTTTACAGTGAAACCCCACACGGGGTGGTCCCTGTCTCACTCAGGCAACCGAGGCGTCAAAGGCAGCAAAACGCCCTTTCCCAGGTTAGTGACACCTTGCTTCTGGCACAGACCCTTATCCCTCTTCTTTCTATTCTGCAAGCTGAGGCTTGTAAGCACAAGGGGAGAAGTAAGCTTTAGTCTAGCAGCACAAATACCGAAGTAACTTACTTCCCTGGCTGGAACAAGGAGGAACCGTGGAAGGAATTGCAGCTCTCTGAGTCATACTTCCTCCTTGGAGTTTCTCTTGGAGTAGTGCAGCTCTGTACCATGCCTTAGGCTGACATTACAGTTAAGCTCGTCCATCCTCTTATCCACAAAGTGATAGAGAGAAAGAAGGAAAGACAGTAAGGCAGTGGATTATCATACCCTCAAATCTCCCGATTGCAGCTCTAAATATAGCCAAACAAGTAAAAATCTGTTTCTGGAAACAGTACAACTATTTAGCTCCCAACCCTTCAAACAACATACATGAAAAAAAAAAAAACCAAAACCAAAAAAAACCCAACCAGTTCTCTCCCGACCAAGATCCTGTATGTGGAGCCATGTTAAGCACATTCTGATCTCCAGCCAGAAAGTGAAAAATTCCCAACTGCCACACCTATCCAGGGTGTGACTAGAGACTATCAACTAGTTTATATTTGCACTTTGATATACAGCACATGCTTAACATCATATGGTGTATCCTTGGAAAAAAAATAGCAACAAGTTTCAACATAGAAATTGTGTTAGATTAGGAGGCCAGAATAAATAAGAGCCAATGAGTTGTAGAATGACTTGAGGTAGCGTATAAGATCTCATCTTAAAAAATAACATGAAGGCAGTACATTGCAGATGAAACACATAATGAAAAAACATTCCAAACTTCTCATTTGAGAAAGGATTACAAATAAAATAAGCTCGGGCATGCCAAGTGTAAAATCTTTGATATGGAAATGCAGTAATGGTTAAATGAAATGGGCTGAAAATCTATTTATCAACAGTCTGTAAAGCCTAGTTGGATCGTCCCATGAGAAAAGCAAATAAGGAGTAGTAGAAGAATATACAGACACTGTGAAAAAGTTTACATACCTCCTGCTTTCATACTTCAAGATATAGTCCTTCACCTTAACTAGAGATTTTGAGAAGTTAAAAAGCTGGTATGAAAACACATCTCAAATGATTCAGGAAACGTGCCCCGAGACCCAGATTTTTCAGGAGTCATCTAGTATGTTCAGCCTGAGAAATATTAAAGGGACCTGATCTCTAGACAGTGAAAAGGAGCCCTCTGGCACCAGGCCCCCCGTGAGCATCTTGGATTGATATCCCCGAACAGCGGCACCACTGCTCATTTCTGAAAAACCTCAGCCCAGGCTACCAGCAAGTGCGAGGGTGCTCCATAAGGTATGCATTCATCGAAGTGCTGCTGTGAGAAAGACCGCCAGATCGTGCTCTGTGTGACACTGCCCAACTTCAATGAGCTCCGCGCATCCAACTGAATACAGAATTTGGCCCGTTACTGTTACCTCCGATTCATTTTTCTTTTATTCACACTAGCCTTCTATTACATTATTGCCAATGGGCATGTAAGTCATTACTGCGCCCTACATGTGAATCACAAATGCAAGTGCCATGGAAATTAAACTCCTTGACCTGCTCACATTTTTCTCTTTGATGTCAGTCTGAATAGGCATTTTTGACTGGAACATAGTTTTAATTTTGAGAGCTGGCGAGACAACCACAACCTTTTCTGCAAGGAAGTTCGCCGAAGAATTCTTTATTGTTCTTCCCGAATTACTTTCCTAAAGAAAGAGTGTCAGCAAATAGCATTACAGAAGGCCCAGATCATATTTTCACCATGTTCAAATGCAGGAAACAGAAAAACAGCTACCGTGTTCCTGTTCATACCAGCAAATACACAGGCTTAACTATATCAGTCTGAGCAAGTTGCAAAATTTCCATTAATTCGACACGGAGCTGAAAATGGAAAATATTTTTCATTCATTGCTGAGGACTTCTCTCCACAGTGGCAATCTGGATTCAGGGACATCATGGCCACGTGCAACCCACGGGGCAGCTGCGCGCTCCAGGTCTGAGCCCCGAATGTCCAGAGGGGAGCTGGGACACGTGGAGGTGTTGGGACCTGAGAGCCATCTTCCAGCCGGAGCTAGGGGAAGGCGGGAGAGGAGCAGCAAAGCGAATGCCCCTCACCCCGACCCTGCGCTCAGGACCCAGGCCTGAGAGCCGAAAAGATCCCCTGGGAACCAGAGCTCTGGTCTCCTCCATGCTGCGTGCTTACCGCTGTAAATCAGGAGGTGCTGCTGTTTCAGAGACTTGGGAGTCCCACTGGCAAAAGGCTAGATAATTCGCAAGGGATCCAGGACCGATATTAAATTTCCATTTGAAATCATGCGATGTTTTGCTGAAACACTGTAGAGACGTCTGTTTTGAAATCTACAGTTTCCCATCTCACTGTTGCTGACCTGTTTAAAATAATAAAAACAGAAAGCTTTCCAAGATGGATGACACCGGGGCCAGGGATCAAAACCTCACTTGTGTTTCTAAAGGCTCTTTCCATGCTTGGAAACCTGGTTCTTGCATTCATCAAACACAGAGGAGTCTTTTTTTTTCACTTTCTCAGCCAGGAGACTTCAAAAAGGGAGATGTCTAGGCCATCTATTATGCTGCTAGTCTTTTTCTTCAGTTCACAATATGTTTCTTAAAGCTGCAGGGTTTCAGGTAAATAAATATTCCAGAACTAGAAAATAAGCACGTATTCAAATTATACATCCATGCTATTTAAAGGCAGATTTTCTTTTAGAAATGTGGCTATCTGGGGAAAATCATTGTCTGATACACAGTTCTGTAATTTGTCAATTAGGCCTTTCCTAGAACTGTCAGTCTGGCAAAGAGGCAGAAAATAATTTTACGGCCAGGAAGATGGCACAGACGTTGACTTGTTGGAGTTCCAGATGGACTCAAGGACTCACATAAAGTCATATTTTATAGCTAAACTGCTGGAAAAGGAAATTTTCATTACGGAATCATTACAAGTAACTCCATAGTTAAGATTACAAGAAGGGCAGACTACTTATTTTGAGCCAATTTCTCAAACCTCCTCAAATCCACAAGTATAGTTGGTTGACTACAAAATGAATCTATCAAAGCCTGGAACACAAATTTGAGGTTGTTTGGTAAAGACGCAGGAATAGTACTTTTGAAACTTCGTGATTTTCAGCTTTCTTCTGAGATTTGTCTTCTGCAGAGAAGGAGAAAAGAAGCTTTGAGAACTACCCGCTGGTTACATCACTGCACTGCTTGTCTGGAGATAGAAGATTAAATTCTAGATGAAGTTAATGCCAGCAACATTTTATCGTTGATTTTGAAAGAACCAAGGTTGACAGAAAGTAGAGAGAGAAAGGCCAAAGCAAGTATCTTGGGTTTAGGTCTACAATGCTTGAAGATGCCACTGCAGGGTGTCTCTTTAAAAACAGAGCAGAGTAACCACGCACTGGACACTCTGTATTTCTATTTCTGTATTTTTTTCAGCAGATAGAAGGAGTCAGCAAGCAGCACAATTTCTGCTTTGATGAGTTTATATTCTATAGGTGCAAGTACATAATGCAGAAGAAACTAATCAGGAAAGGCTAATGGTGACAAAAGTAAGAGTTATTGCAGCCAAAGTATTTGCTACGTAAGTAAGTTTTTCAAACTTATTTCCAAGAGATGAGGCTATAACTGTCAGTTGCTTTGACCTAAAAGAATGGGCTATTTCTGGATTTACAAAACACATTTGCTCCCCTTGAAATGAGATTTTAAAATTTTTCTCTACATAGCTGATTTGCAAATGTACACAAAGGAGGCAAAGCTTGGCTCTAGATTTGAGGAAGAAGATACACGAGCTCTTAAACCAAGTGAAAGCAGTCAATGGAAATGTGGATGCTCATGGATTTGTGTGTTTGAGGCCTTGAATTTCTGCTAGTGAAACATCACTCCTTACTATAGAGTAACGGTGTCTCTCACACTGATGAGACTGATGGGACACAGGCTCATCAACAGCCACGAGAAACCAAAAGCTCTAGCTATTACGTACTGTGCTGCGTTCGAAAAAGAAGGAACGTAATGTAAAGAAACAAGAGTCCAGAGCTGTCCTGTGCATGAGAAGTCTTCTGGTAAAAAAGGAGTTTGTGCTAGAGAAAGGGTGGGCAGACTCGTGGATACTATTTGCTTCTCAGTCCTGCCAAATAATTCTTATACAGTGTTGGGCGAGACAATTCCATTTCTCTGGGCCTGTTTCTGTGACACGGAGATAATAAAGAATAATTTCTGTCTCCAGTCCTTTGTTTATTTTGTTTATACGAACAGCAAGCTGTTCAAGACCAGGGTTGTATCTTAACTGGATGTATTTGCAGTGTTTAGTATGGATGGCGCTCAGTCTCAGATGTGGCCTCTAGGCACAACAGTATTACAAAAATAATTAACTGAGAATGTGTATTTATTTAGTTAATTGTAATAACTTTAATCAGGATATTGGACCTAATTTTAGCTTAGTGTAAGTCAGTTCATATTCATTGATTGGTCTGCTCTTTCTAAGCCTATTGCTTGTGACAATATTGGTTCACAAGCAGGATGTCAACACGCACATGGTGATTTCTATTGTTTGGGGTTTTTTTTCCTGTGAAATGAGCAGGTGAGGATGGCTTACTGCCTGGAAGTTCACTGACTTAGAACATATTTTAAATATACCTGATGCCTATCAATTTGTGAAGATGTAGAAGGATATAATACAACTAAACAACTTCAGGAAGAATGCTTTAATTACTAAGAGGTATGTTGCACGCATGCTGAATCACCTTCACAGAGGCATCCTCCTGTGCCTTATCTCACTGTCACAATGCCTTTATCTTACTGGCACAAAAACATATTTTATTTTCCTGGAGAAAATCTTGTCAAAGTGCAAAGCAACAATGAAGCCAAGCAGAATTATTTCTCTGGTGTCAAGAAGTGTAAGGATTTTGAAGACCCTTCCTGTGGCTGCTGAGCTCTTCCTCTCAAGTCCTGAGCATCCTCAGACTCAGTTGTGTTTCCATATCTTAAGATGTACTTAGCACCTCACAGCTTTCACTCCTGACATATACGGATCTTTTCTGTTTAGTTCAGAAGGATCGCAGAAATGTTTAATTAGAGAGTGCTAAATAGTACCACTGTTTTCCAGAATGCTGTCTGGTATGCTGAAATAATATAGAAGCTCATCTTTGAAAGTAAATTACCGTAATGTTTAACAGAAGATTTATCACGTGGTTCCTAGTAGCATCCCAGTTTGGTGTCGCATCAAACTTACTTTTTCTTTTTTTAAAAGAATTCAATGAATTTTCCTCTCCAACAGTGTTCAGCAACCTACAAGTTACACAGAGACATCAGAAGTCTTTAATGCAGGTTTTCAGAGTAAATGAAACCTTTTTTCGGTGTGGTTGCCTTTGTAATAACAGTCTTCTTATTTGTTGGCTACTTATGTAACGTAAGATGAAAAGACATTTTATAGCCTTCTGGCAAGAGGACTTAAAATTAACAGCATACCTGTGGCTGCCCTAAGCCAGGGAGGGAGTCATTTTCAGGCCATGGGAAAACTGCAGTTTTGCATCCTTCGCTTCTTCTGACTTACTGGTATTCAGTATTTCCATGGACTTGTTTTTCATGAAAGCATCGTCATCGTGCATAAAAAGAAAAATTAAGTAATTGATTCTGATGAAAGAACAAGAGACCAAGGTGGTAAGTGATAACTGTCACCCATTAGCATTTCCCCAAAGAATGTGGTGGTTTAACTTATTCTTTCATTTTACATTTTCATGCCTGGCTAGGCTCTCACATCGCACACAGTCAACTGGCTCTCTATGCAAAAGCTATTAACTGTCTGATTACCTCTGGCAGCAAAACCAAACAGATGCAGTGCACATCGAGAGGTATGAATCTTCAGCCTCCCGGTAGCTTTATGGGCCATATCCTGCCAACAGTCCGCAGGCAGGCAGACTCTCACTGAACTTAAAGGGTGTTTTACAGAACAATCAATGGCCCTTCACGCTGACTCCCTCTCAATATGCAAAAAGGAAAACCACAAACAGATAATGATCTGGGTTTTGATCTCACCCATACTGGGCTGACAGTAGGGTAATCCCATTGACTTTAGCTGATTTATTCCGTCAGTCAAACCACTTTCACAGGCTTTGGGCTGGGCCTTCAAACAAATGTAAACTTGATCAGAATCAAGCCCAATCACATTCATGCCCATTCTTGCTTTGAATATTTGTCTTCCACAGCACATTTCCACCCGGAACCCGATTGACCTCAGCGCAAAGTTTTATTATTTAAAATTAAGTTGACAACTATTTTCAAAAAAGGTAGTAATTACTCTCCATTATAAATGGGGAATGCTTAAAGAAACATGCTTGGAGATAGAGTTTCCTACTCATCCACATTGATTACCAACCAATAGATATGTCAGTGCTGCAGTCCCCAAAGTAATGCAGCTTGCGAAGACATGCCTGAGCTTGTTGGCTCGGATATTGCTGGCTGCAGCGTGGAGCATACCGTGGCCAGCAAAACGACCCAGGCCTCTGGGTAAATACTTGGGCTACTAGCCTGTCCTGAGCGTTGGGCTGCTCTAGTGCTCTCTTGTGCTAGCTAGTTGGGAGGCAGGTCTGGGGAGCTGGCTACGTGAGCTGCCGACACCGCAGGGTAGATAAAGACAAGGTTCATAAAGGTGGCTGACTCCAACCTTTGACTACATCCCAGGGCTTTCAGCGCCCATGGAATAGCCCGACGGGGTCAGCAGAGCAAGGTTTTTGCTCTTCTTGCCCTAGCCACTGGAGGTGAGGGATGTGGCGGCCAGCAGACCGTGGGCAGCACAGCTTACGTGAAGGGTATGTCAGGCCCTCGGCTACAATCCTGCCTGGAAAAATAACTCTGCTTTCACAAAAGCCCCGTGAGATCTGTAATGACCCCAGGTGGCCGAGACCCCGGTTTCACGGCTCAGGGAAGTATGCAACTAATTGGTATATTGCATCTGCTGGGGATCAGACAGACTAATGCTAATACTCCTGCGTTAGACATGCTAATACTCCTTTGCCTCTTCAGCCTTTGGGTTGTTTGAACTTTTTCTCTCGCAGTAACAATTACCTGCAATACTAGAGATGGCAGCGATATTAGATCAGAAAATGACTCATTATTGAACTAGCCCTGTCAAGCAAGATAAATACAATTTAGTTGTTAGCTAATCTATTTTTGTTTGTGTTCTCAATTCATCCAAGACACTGATTACATTGCAGTCTATCATGCTAGCATTAAGTATATTTTGTTACAATGCTCTTTGCTTTGTAAAGCGAACATTTATGAATACAATAGCTGTATTTGTCTGTCAATATTACATCACTGCTGACGTACCGTGCATCAGCTCTCCGTGTAGAATAATATTTTGGGTTTTCAGGAGTTAAATTATGGAAAGGCAATATTTAATTCAACAGCATTTAAGTAACTAGAAGTCTCATCTAAGATACACTATCTGTCATCTCCATCTGCCAGTTGTTCCTTCCTCCATCTCTATGACTAAAGTTTTGTGGCTTGATACTGTGTTGAATCAGCTTTGGACTTTGGCCTAAGAAGGAAGGCTAACAGGGGCTGTTTTAAGAGGCCTTGTAGGATGCTTTTGCACCTCCATGCTGAACTTTGTCAATGCAAGCAGCTCTCAGGGGTGCTCAGCACCTCATAAGTTCTCCTCCTGAAAGAATTCAGGCTTTGCATTTGAGTTATTTATTTTCATTGTACTTCCTCTCACTTTGTTTTTAGTTTTGTTTAGCACTTACTTAGCCTTTGGGAAGGCTATTTATGGAAATTTAAAATTTTCATGATAAAGAAAGTGTTTTGCAATTAGAAAGAGAGGAAACCATTGATCTTGATAATAGAGAGAGAAACCTTCTAAACTTGCATGGTTGGCAAATCCATTACCAACTGCTGAACTTTGCAAAACAGTAAATAGGCAAAGATGCATGGTAAAAAGGAGGTGAAAAGCATCATAAAATATGCTATCTTTCTCTATTTGAATTTAATACCAAGTAAGTTGGCATAAGAGATGAGGCATTTATCAACTGCCATATTTTATGAAAGTCTTTACAGACTCAAGTAAAAGATCTCGCTACCATCACTTAATGATCAAGTCTTTTTCTGAGAATCAGAGAGAGATAACTGATTATTTTGTGCAGGCTGAGAAAAAAATTGTGGCTTTGCAAAGTTCCATCATACATATAACAGGACTTCAACAATCAAGGTTGCTGCTGCTTTTCCTAAAACTGACTGCAATATTATGCTGAAAGGACCAAACCAAAAATATTAGCAATGAATTTACAATACTTTGGAAGCTAAACAGCTGAGGACATTTTTCAGGAGAGGCATGAACACACACTTACTGTCCATCATTATGTTTGCCTTCTACTGTGGTCCTTTAGGTCTTTTGTTGTATTTCTACTGATTGTGAGAAATTCTTGCAGAGCCTACTGGTTAATCATGATACGTTAAACAAGCTGCTAAGTGATGTGGGAAACCATTGCAAAGATACTTAACTGAGACTGATACACTACACTATGTATATAGCCTCTTTCCATCTGATAGTACTATTGTTTGGTATGGGCTGTGTGGGAGCCTGTAGTTCCTATCAGCCTGAGCTGATGGTTCATACCACATTTCTCATGCAGATGATTCTGTCTCCCAGATTTAACCCGTAGGCTAGACAAGACTCAGACGATGGGATGAAAATGAGTGAAGTAACTTCTGTTCTCCCTCTTGAGTACATAACACTGCATTGTACTGCTTGTCAGGTACATTTTGAGACAATAGTTTATTTTTCCCATCTATAGCATAAGATATTATCATTATCATTATCATGACTATTATTACATGATATCATTTAAACTAGTCCAAAATTGCATACCTATGTGCAATTCCATCTCTTTCTCGATCAGCTGAGCCAGACGGATCAGACAACTATGCCACGAGTGAAGCCAAGGCCCCGAGCTTGTTGGGCTCCGTCAGCTTGGAAGCGAAGGCGGCAGAGAGGGTTTCTAAAGAAGAGGTAGGTTTGTGAATAAGAGCATATTAACTGTGTTAAATTCCCTTGTCAGAAGAGCAGGAAAGAAGATCCAGCCTGAGTTGAGGACCTGGCTTTCCTTACAAGAAGATGCATCGGAGCACGAGAGACCTGTATCTGACCGGCATTTCCAGCCAGCTCCACTGGACTGAGGACTGGAAGTGTGACAGCACTGTCTGAAACAGTCCCGCAGCAGTCACCGCCAGCGACAAAACGACCTCAACAGCTGGAAGTGGTGTAACAGACCTGTGGCCTGATCCTTACCCTCTTCCGACTCCTGCTTGCACTTTCCAGTAGGTAAATCTTAAGAGTGACTTTTCCTGACGGTGACTTGCGAAAGGCTGGATGCCCTATGGGCTGCCTGCTAGGCATGCAAGGAAAGCCAACATCTGGCTTGGCAAGTCTCCTCCTTATCTTCAGACTGATACCATCAAAGGTCTCAGTCTATTCTGGTTTGGGGCTGATTCTTGCTAGACAGTGAATGACTTGCGAACGTGGCTAAAGCTTGGATTTTTAGGTGGGTTTAGACACTGACGCACTCAGTACTGTAGCATCTAAATTACTAAGGACTGGATTCAATGTAGGACTCAGATATTTGAAGAATAGATGCCTCGACATCTGGTCCTATGGTGTGTGGTCCCTGGAGTGCAGGACAGCAATCTGGAGCAAATTGGCTAAACTTCGTGGGAAGAGTCCGGCACTGACGATGGCACCCAGAGCAGCCAGCCACTCTCCTGAGGGGGTCTGGTCCCCCCGTGGCCGTTCCTGACTGATCCCAGCCGCCCAGTCCTCCTCAGGACAAAAGGAGCTGAGGTTTCTTGCAGATCTGCGAGACAGCCCTCCCAAAGCAACACGCTCTGGCCTTTCCCTTGGTTGTTGATATTTCAAATAATACTTTGTTGCTGTTACATTTCTGCTGTAAGGATAACAACCACTAGTCAAAAAATATTTTTATAGCACAGAGGGTGGGCTAGGAACAAGGGAAGCTGCACTTGCAAATTCCACACGTTGCACTTGAATTTTCACTTCTCGGTGCAGGAACTGTGCAGACAGAGTCCCACCGGGATTTTTGTCAAGGCTGTTTCTCCTTGTGCTGATGGCGCTATGGGAATGGGGGAGATCTTCAGGGACTACAGCACTGCACCGCAGTTATCAAAAGGGCTGCTTAGTACCAAAGCGTCAGGCGTGATCCAGTGAAAAGCATCAGAAACGCTAGAAAAAAGCAAAGGTGTTAAAATGGCTCAATGTCAGAAGGACATCCAAGACCTCGGTGAGCCCATCAGCAAAAGTCCTCCAGCCTGCCAGGCATCATCAGCCCCCTTTATTTCTCCGGGGAAGCCATGCTGAGATTTGTAATGTTTTCTTCTCCCAGATACTATGTTTGGAACTAAGATTCTCCTTTTTCATTCTGGCCCTTGATCACCCCAGGACACTTCCCACCAGAGATGGAATTGACTCCTGTGGCTTTGGACGGAACTATCCTGATCCATGTACTCTGCACTGAATAGCTGCCACGCTCTGCTCCAGCGCTCGTTACACGTCAGTGGTGCTGTATTTGATTAGTTTGTAAAGTGCAGTGGGATCCTGCGTGAGGAAGGTTACTATAAACTGCTGGTAACAGCTGCCTGTGCTGTAGATCCATGGTCAGCATCAGCAGTTTTCTGTGGAAGAAAATCCCACGGATATCTGTGTGGGTTCCCGAGAGCTCCAGGGAAAGCTGAGAAATGAATCCAAGGTAAAGGATGGTAACTCTGCAATATAAATGAAACCAACACATATTTTCACCTACATTTTTGCTTTCCACTGAAACGGTTCCAACTGTGGAAGCATCAGCAAGGAAGAACATGACCTTAATTCCCCTTTAGGGGGTGAGAACATTTGTAGTAAGGGGAAATTGATGCAACACCTTTTATAAAATCACACCAGCAGAGCCATGGTCAGGAGATAACGAAGAAAAAACACACCAAAGTCCCCGTTCTTTGGCACTTACAAGCTTAATTAAAGGGTAATGTAATCAAGCCAGTGATTAATCATAAACTTTTTATCAGTGGAGAATGATAGATTTTCCCGCCAAAGACTCCAGCTCACATTTTGCTATCACTCTAACTTCATCAAGTACACGCACTCAATCCTTCCCCACTCGCCCAACATGAGTCTGAAATAGCCTCATGGGAGCCCGTGGAATTATACCGGGGTAAAATCAGCCCGAGGAGATAATCGCAAGGTGATAGGATCCTTCCTCAAACTCCGATACCTATGCAGACTCAAATAAATGGATCTGAATCCATACTCCTACTGGGTGATAAGAAATTTTTATGGCACAAGTAGTGCATTGCTTTGTAGATAAACTACATGTTCCTTAAGGGCATTAAATTTATAATCCCTGAGGCGAGGGCGTGAATTATCCTTGTTCCCAACAGCACACAGGGTGGCATGAAAGACACTGGGGAGTGAAAGTCACACCTCATCCTGCAGGATAGTGCTGTTACTAGAATAGGAGGGAAACAGAGGGGTGATAGTTTGCCACAGCCAGCAAGGATAAAATGGCCAGGAGTTTACATACTCAGATTCCCGTGAAAGGAAAAGAATAGCCTCCTCGATCCCTTCCTATAGGATTCCTTGCATTATTGCAACAACCCCACCGCAAAGCTAAGCCAGTCTGTATATGAACGTAAAGTTAGAACCTCATACTTTGCGGCAAATAAAGCCTGGGGGGGGAAATACCTCTAATTTAAAGTATATGCTGATGTAAGAGTGTACAACATTTCAGGGTCCCTTTGTAATAAACTCCCACGCTGTAGCCTTAAACCTTAATGGCCTGTGAAAGTTATTATGCGATGTTTTTAGCATTCAATTTCATTCTGACAGGACTTTATGATGTGTATTACAGAAGAATACTGTTAAGCTAATCATATTAATACCGAATCTTTGTAATATAATAGCTTCAAACATTTTGAGCAAGGCACAACTTGACTTTTCATAAATACAGAAAGACAAAACTTTTAATGATGTTATTTTCCTACTGCTTCCCCAAGTCCATCTGTTAGAGTTGCTAAAGATCAAGGGCCATCATTTCTTTTTTCTACAGATGGAATGGTGGAAAAGATGCTCGGCTTCCCAGGGCCTAATTCTGCACTTTTTTATTCCCAGGGACAGTCTCTTCAGGCATTATCAATTTGTCTTTCTCTTTTTAAGACGTGCCTGGTGTAAGTCATGTCTGAAATATAATTCCTTATTTCTGCTACTGATGACAGCTTAAATTATTAAAATGAATTTTAAAGTTCTTTTTAGGTTTCTCATGTTCACATTATTATTGTTTTCCTTTCTGCATTTCATTGTTTTGGTAGCAGAAGGAGCCTTATTGGAGTCATTTTTTCCTTCTGTTCATTAAAACTAATTCTACTCTGTTCGCCTTTGATGAGCAGTTAAAAGAAAAGGAAATAAAAATACAGGTAGTAAATACTCTGAAACACTCACCAACGCATTACTGCATATACTTAAAGAAAAACTGAATTTGCTTCCTAAAATTGTCAAGAAGGGCCCTTTAAGCTTGAAACAGGAGCAGATTCTTTTAAACTTTCCCAGAGAATAGCAGTGACCTTGCAGATCAGATAACCCATGGTCTACAAGAGTTCAAATATGTCATCAAGACTTTATTTCACTGCTTGATGTTCCCTGGCCTAGTTGCTCCAATCAGGCTAATTGCACCACCCCCCCCAAAAAAAAAAAAACCAAACCCACAACGGGACTGTACAACCAGAGTCAACGTCAGCAAAGCAGAGCTGGGTGCATGGTAGGAACAAGGATAAATGAGACTGTGTGTCGAAGGCTGGATTTTTGCTGAGTGACTGTAATCTGATGGGTACAATATATTAAAACTAATGGAAACGTGATTAAAAATATGCTAGATCTTTGCACAGAGTCTTATCACAAAGCCGTCATAGGCAGGCAGCCAAGTGTTTAGCCGCAGCACAAATGACCACGACAGAAATCCACAGGCCCCAATCTTCCTCCTTCCATGGAAGGCTTGCCAGAAGGATACCTGGGGTCCTCAGACCTCCGCTGCCTTTAAACGTTTGCACTGAGAGACCGAGATCTGCTATCACCACCCTTAAAAATGCAGACAACTCTGCAAGCATCATCTCCCCAAGCCCACGACTTCCTGAAGCCTTAACCTTCCCAAGGGGTCACCTGCCGTCGTGTCAGGTCCTCTGAACAGCCTTCAATCTCTATGGTTTTATTCCAGAAAAATATCCATCAGTTTGCCAGGAGGCAGTGTGGTCCTCCTGCTTGGAGCAAAACCTTCACAGAGGGCCAAACAGAAGCGGTGAAGCCCTAATCTCTCTCTCTCGCTGGTTTCGGCGAGGCTGAGAGGCCACCAGTGATGCTGGTGTGCCTACACCATCCTCTGCATCCCACCATGAAGGGCGAGCATCGCAAAACACCCTGCCTCTTCTCGCTTGCTTTGCAGCCAGCTTGATTTCAGTGACATATTTGCTTTGCTGTTCCCTTACCCTTAGTTATCGCTAGGAGGATGTAGGAGCCCATAAGGAAAAGAAATAAATGCATCCTAGTCTGCGTGAGAACTGCTCCCCTTAATTCCTTCTCTAACAGGCTGAAGCTTGTGAACTCAAATATGGAGTGCATGTTAGTACAAAAACTTACTTCTGTGTATATCTCCATTGATTTTTAGTATTAACTAAGACTTTTACGTGCATTTTTATGAGAAATTAATACTTTTCAAAGTTGTTGAGGAAGTAGCAGTTGTTGTCAACTGACTGCATTTGTTTTACTCCAGCGTGGGCCATTTCAGGGAAGTAAACCAGGAGAAGACAAATCCCTTTCAGCAACAGCTACTGTCTAGATTAGTTTAGCTTTAACTTCAAACTGTACCCTTAGGCTCCAGTTCAGCGATGTATTTAAACATACATTTAATTTTTAAGCATATGAGTAATTCTAGTATACTTACTTATTTAAATTTAGGCACGTTTAAGTCTTTTCCTGAATTAGCTTCTAAAGCATTCACAATCTGGCCTCGTTTCCATCAATGCAAATCATTGCACTACATAATTTGATTACTCCAGAAGTAGGAAAAAATACTCTCGGTATTTCTTGAGAAAGTTTTCCTGTTTTTATACTAACATTTTGCTGAGATTCAGCTTCTTTAACCAGTTCCAGCCCCAGCGTGAATTCAAAGCCAAAAGCTGGGATTTGATTAAACACTTTGGTTGTGGACAAAACATGCTCAAACTATACACAGATTTTAAAGAGGAGAGATAAGGTGGGGGCATAGCTTTATCATGCGTTTCAAGCAAAAATGCAGCCATTCCCCTTTTCTAGATCCTCCCTTTCCCAGCACAATATTCTGGGAAATTACCTGCGCGTTTCAAGACATGCCGCAATTAGCACTCACGCCATGATACACAAGCATGCGACACAAGCTTGTGCTTGGCAGAGGCCTCTGTGTGTATTTTGGGTTGGAAGTAAATATTAAGGTTTATCTTGGTTTTTTTCTTCAGGTGTTTGAAGTCTTGGATGTGTGCGCCGTACCATTTTCCAGCTGAGAATCTCTGTCAGATGTTCTCATCTAACTTCACTGCGTTCATCCAGACGTTTTCTTAGCCCGATGCAATCATGACTACGGACTCCCACGAAAGCATCCTCAGATTTTTTAGCTGCATGAAAAAGACCTCCTTGCCATGATCAAGCGAACGGAGGTTTCACACATGCTGACTGAGCCTCAGCATTTTCTGAATGACTGGGGATCCGATCAACAGGCGACAGCAGACTAAGCACTTCGATAAAGCCACTTAAGTCCCAAGCTGGGAATCAAGAAAACATAAAGGATGAAGGGAATTTCGAATGGAATGACATCACGTTTTTAATTTTGATTGTTCTTTACTCTAAAACTGGACACTGATGCTGCTACAAACTCTAGGCTCTTCCTAGGCCAAGGTAATGTTAAGACCATAGAAAATGTCATACTTTGGAAACAGAGCATCTCTGATGTAGCTGTTAATCAAAACTGACATTCATGGTTTATTTTGACTTTTTTACTTTAATGCCTCTGAAATGTAATACACATTCAGAAAGATGATTCCTCTTTTTTTTTTTCCCCCCCCCGACGAAACATCCACAGTTTAAGGTTGTAAATCTGAGCAATTTAGAAAACAATGTAAACACAAATGAAAATTAGCCAACAAAAGAAATTCAATTGAGTTAAATAGGAGGCTATTATCATACCTTACATTCTCTTCTGTCACTAGCTGTAGCTCCGTGGGGAGCGAGTCAGGTAAGAACGAACCAGAGGGGACAAAACAGCTACTGCTGACGTTGTGCGCTATTCCAAACACAGCAAAAAGAACCGATAAATATAAAATAAATAGTATACAAAGATGTAACTGTAGGATTATGTGTTTCCACAGAGATATGCTATTCCATACTCATTTTTAATCAAATTGAGCTGTACCACAAGTAAGTAAAAAAATACCAGTTGCCACAAGCAGACCTAATTAAGTGTAAATATTTCTGAAGACTTCACTAAGACTATAATCTCACCTTTCAAGGTTTTCAGCTCTTCACTTCCTTTTCTGATTTATGGAAACAAGTAGACCAGATTCCCCAAGGCTTGTCACCTTGCATCATTATATATATTTTTACCAATCTAGTATAGCTGCCCCAGGTTCGAAATGGTAGCACTCTGGATCCACTCATTTGGCACACAAAAGTGCACACACACACACAAGGCAAAAGGTGGTAGAAAACCCAGGCAATATAACTTTATTTGATTGTAGTCATTAGTGCTATACGTTACAGGTTCAATCCTGCTCCCTTTGATGTTGATGGTAATACTCCCATTGAATTCATGTGCTCTGAAAAATGCCTGAGTTTTGCAAATTTATCATTTTGTCATCTATGCTTCAGGTCAAAATTATAAACCAGTGTTTTAGACTTGGTTTTGAGCCAAATGATTTTTACTAAAGGTTCAAAGAACGCATACTTGTCCTTCAGAGAGGTGCCAATCCACTTTACAACCAAGGAGTAAAATGGTTGAGGTTTTCGAAACGGTCTGAGGGATGCAAACATCTTGCAGGTGACTACAGCAATCTCAGCTTCCAGGGTCTCACTGCAGCAAACAGCAAGGCCTTCCTCTTGCTGGGGGCACGGCAGCGCCCGCCTGCTTAGAAAGAGTTGGGAAAGTCATTTGCAGAACACCAGAAGCGAAGGAGACTTTCCGGCATTGTTCGTGCTACTGAACTGCAGCTCTTTCAGTGAAATATCCTAAGTCCTAATCATTTACATTATCCAGTCCACCGCTTTTAAGTGAAGCGGGTTTCTTTCTCTCCTCATCCTCACCTTCTCTCAGCCCCTCGCTGCATGGTGAGAAATGTTAGGTAGTAAGAGGTAAGTTCTTCTGGTCATCGCGGTCGTTCAACCAAATGTATTCAACAGCTATATTCAAGAAGTTCTGAAACAAGGCAGATGAGCTTCCCAAAAGTGGGACTTCAGGTCAACAAGAAAGGATGAGAGAATACGGAACCAATTAGGCGGGTGTCAGATGTTGATAGGACTTCGATTTTGAAAGCCTCTCTCTCCATCCCATGTTAATGTACCAAGAACTGGGACCTTACCAGAGGACTGGTGAACTGCTACAGGCAGACATTAAAGAAGGTGAGGAGATTACCGGGGAGGCAAGCACCCGATGCTCAGAAGAGCTGACCCCTAGAACTGCTGCTGGCTTAAATTGGAGTTAAGAAGTGCTGAGTACCCCAAAAAATCTGGCCCCAGAGGTTGGTTGTACCACTTTTTCTCAGAGGGTGTGTCACAAGGATGCGGCGAGCAGATTTACCACTTTCAGGCAGGTGGAGAAAGAGCGGACAGGACAGCGGACTGAAATGAGAAGTGCAGTGTGTGGCTGGATAGACTTGGTTCTGGACTCTGGGAGAGCTGGAGAACGGGTGGTGGAGACGGTGACAAAAAAATGTGCCAGATCCCGTTTCTCGGTTCTGGACTCTGGGAGAGCTGGAGAACGGGTGGTGGAGACGGTGACAAAAAAATGTGCCAGATCTCGTTTGTATTTAGACCAGAGTCCCAAGATAAGCTTCTACCATCACACCTTTTCACTGCACAGAAAAGTGCACGGGGACGTGTGTTGATCGCTGCAGCTACCTCTCTCTGGAGCCAACGCATTTAGCCAGGAAGCAAATCTGCCTCCATGGAGCTACCCCACCAGCCCAGCCTATCCAACAGTCTAGATCACGATTACTAATGCATCTTTTCTGGCAGAGGGAAACAAACAAAATGTAAGACGACGACACCTAAGACATTCCTGAAATAGCTTTTCTGCAGCGTATGTGATACATAGTGATTTACTGGCACTTGTTGGGAATTATGCAAGGTACTCTGCAAAATTTGATTAGGGCTTTGCCACTAATGAATAACACAGTGTAGGAATCATTCCAGTAAACTCTGTCCCCCCGCCCCAAGCAAGCCGTCACATCAGCAATCTGCCCCGTTACAGCAACCCAACGGCTGCTGACTTCAGTGCGAGCAGAACTGAACCTACAATCACCACGAAACACCTCCCTGTGTTTTTTGTTTTGCAATATTGGTGAAAAGAGAGATGAAAAATAATAACACCGTGTTTCAAAAACTACTACCAATACTCAGTTCAACAACAAAATTCTAACGGTATTTATAATTTGCCTTTAAATTGCCTTGCAATACTACACGGAGGAAGTGTCAGTTTGGGGAATGGAGAAAATGTTCCTTTTCTACCTTGTAAATCAAGTTTAAATGCTCTGTGTGACTAAGACATGCTTTTTCATAGCTTGCTCACCCATATCAAACACCGGCGTCTATGTTGGTCATTTTCATGCTGATGTTTTACCAAAACGTACTGTCAACGGAGGACTCTGGGTTAACACTGCACAGCAAAACAGAAACTGTAGCTGCTGGTTTTAAAAATCAAAATATTTTCCACCGAAACATTTTCACTTTGAGGATGTTGGTGCATAAAGACATTGTCTATTCACCTTGACGCTGTCTGCCAGGCTTCCTTTGGTGCCTCTCCTTCCACCGGCTCGTTTCTGGCATGGCTGAACATGAGGTTTCCCTTGATGAAGAAAGAAACAAAACCAGCCCTTGTTTCCTTCCTTTTTTTTCTCCCCTGTCCTTAGCCCTTTCGCCTCCCTTCTCCACTTTCCTACCTCCACTGTCCAGGCTAAACTTGGGCTAATTTCCACCAGCTCTGGAAGGTCGCTGTGGTCTGTCCCTGCCTGTCCGGTCCCACCAGCGACGCCTCCTCACCTCGGGACACCCCGGCCGGCCGCCCCCCGCTCTGCGCCGGGCTCACCCTCCCTCCCACCCAGGCTCATGCCTCTCTCCGGCTTGGTGATGGATCTCCCACGGAAATCCTCCGTGAGCCTTGCTCCTTCAAATCCCTCCCTCCACAGGACCCATACGGTGGCCCCGCATTTTGGCCGCCGACGTGGTCAGCACTAGATGGAAACGAGGGACAGCTGCCCCGCGGCCGGAGTTCAGGATCCACTTCTTCAGCGACGCCTCGGAGGAGCATCTCGTCCATAAGCACTTGCGTCCGCCCAAGGGAGACGGTCTGGGGACCTCTCGGGTCCATCCGGAAGACGTACAGCTTTGCACCAGGCCCTGTGGGTGCGCAACCCAAGGGGAAAAGATGGCGGGAGGCTGCGCCACCGCGGGCTCTGGGCCGCCCCCGGGCTGCTCTCCTCGCCAGAGTCCCACCAGAGCCCCCGGCACCCCGGGGACCTCATCGCCTCTCCCCCGTCGGGCGCCAGGCCGCCTCCTGCCTCGCTAGCAGGACATAATCAGAGGCAGCGGGGAAGGAAAGCAGGTGACAGGCGGGAGAGCCAGGGCAGAGGCGCCCAGGGTTTGAGGCCGCGGCCAGAGGGATGCCGC
>NW_008794281.1:1006535-1007790 GCF_000699145.1 Aptenodytes forsteri
CCCCGTGCTGAAAGCGGGGGGGGGGACACCCCTTCACCGAGCCCACCCCAACCGGGCGGCACCGGGAGGGCGAGGATGCCGGAGGCATGGGTGCTGCGCAGGGCTGGGAGGCCGTGCTCCTGGGCAGGGCCGGGCGGCTCGGGCGACGTGGCCGGGAACAAATGTTTGGAGGCAAAGTGCTGGCACCATCCTGGGGAGGCGAAGGGGCAGGGACCGGCTCCCCCAAGCGCTTTCCCTGCACCCCCACAGCAGCTGCTCCCCGGAAAGGGGTCGGGGCTGCAGCGAAGGCGGTTAAAGAGGATCCCCCAGAAAGAGGATCCCCCAGTTGGGTATTGCGGGCAGGCCGAATTCCACTCTGGGAGTGCAGGGTCATGGCGTGTTTCTTCACCAAAAAGTAAAACCTCCCCGGCCAACTGAAGTTGTGAAAACAGAAGTGCATGTCCTGTGTGTGAAGCACAATAGACAGGCGGAGGGACGCAGGCAGGGGACAGCTTCCTCGCTGAGAAACTGTCCGGATTCGCCCCAGGGGCTGCGGCGCACAAGGGGAACTAAGATCCCCGGGCCTCCGACATCCTCTTAACAGACGAAGACAAAATGGAGACAAATGGCCAAGCAAACCGGTAAACTAGGGAAGATGGGCAGCTATTTCATGCAAAGAGATTACGTAAACACGCAACTGTGCAACAACATGCCCTGTGATCTTTGGCACTGCTTTCCCCGCAGGTCATGCAGGAGAGATGCTATATGACTCCACGGCATGTCCTCCACGGCCATGAGACCCTTCCGCTGCCCTGACGCCTGCTGGCGATGCTGCCGCGAGTGCTCTACCACCGGTAGGTATTCCTGCTATCGGCGCTGCGCCCAGGCGATGCTAAAGCACCGAGGCTGAGGTTAATCCCGAGTGCTCAGGTTTTGAGGGGCGGGCAGGCAGAAGGCAGCGTGAACCCCAGTTTATGGCCTTCCCACTTCTCCCCGCTCCGCTTTGGTGCAGGACAAGTCGTTCCTCCCATGCAGTGGTGCATGGGCTTCACCTCCGGTATTCTCCGGCAGGCCCCAAGCTCCCCTGTCAGCCCCTCGAAAAGTGAGGAGTTTAAAAGAGACTCTTTTATTAGAAACAATGCAAAGCAAAGTGTTTTCAGGTACGGGCAGTTCAGCCGGGGAACGGGAGTTATTTACGGTGGGGCGCCGCCGTTGCACGTCACGCGTGGACAGGCTGTCCTGGCGGCGCGGCGTGTTGCATGAGGCCCCCGCAGGC
>NW_008794281.1:1008917-1010282 GCF_000699145.1 Aptenodytes forsteri
GGCTGCCGGCCCCCCCCCCCCCCCCCCCCCGATTCATCTCCCTTTAGGTGCTAGAGGAAGCGCTGGCCACCATTTTGCTGCTCTGCTGGGATATTTTTTCTGGGTGGCTGTGAGCGGTGGGGGTGGGGTGCCGAGTGCGGCCTGCCCGGCGTGCACTGCTGCCGACTGCGGCTCGGATTAGCTATCGCCCTGTCCCCTGCCACCTCTGTGCCCCTTCTGGAGGGTAAAACCTTTAAAGTGAAAGGAAAGACGTTAAAGAAAAAAAAAAAAGATAAGAAAAAGCACCGTCTTGGCAGAGGGGGGGAGACCCCAATTCCTTTAAAATTCTGGCGTGCAGCAAAACCATCTAGGCTGGGGAAAAATAGGACTGAGGGAATGGGAGAAAGCTTTTCCCTTGGAATCAAAGAGCGGGAGTTCAGGTTGGGAACGTGCCTTTTTAAACGACAGATATCGCAGGTACGCATCGGTGATGGCAATAATAATAATAATTGATAACGAACAGCGATGTGCTGGTACTGCCCTGCTCCCCCTCCCCGGCGCCCCCAGTAAAATAATACCAACCAAGTCTCCTTGTATTTATATCCCTGCGTGTCTGTGTGTGGCCTAGCCCCATTCATCATTTGGCTCCCACTGCAGAACTCGCTCCATTTTTAAAATTATGCATGATACACTGAAGAGACAATTTGGGTTTCCCCCACCTCTCCCTTGCCCTTGAAGAAAGCAAGCCCTTGTCTCATTTGCATTTGCATTAAAACCCTGCTCTCTATAAGCTAAGCAAAGGGGAAGGACTTGAAGCCTATGGGATGGCTTTAGGGCTCTGCCCCTTGCTTTTGGCTCTCTCTCTCTCTCTTTCTCATTCTCTCTCGTGCTTTGATCTCTGCTTAACAACAGTAACGTCACAGGGACTATACAGGAGAGTTTTGTTGGAAGTTAGAAAGTTTTGCAGCCTCCAGAGGGCTGTAGCGGCAGTAGCAGAAGCAGCATCCAAGGGACTCCTGGAAGGGGAAGAGAGAGAGCGAGCGAGCGACTGACTCAGTCCTGCTGCAGAAAACTGACTCGAGACGACGGAGGCAGACATGGAACATCAGCTGCTGTGCTGCGAGGTGGAGACCATCCGACGAGCCTACCTAGATGCCAACCTCCTCAATGACAGGGTGCTGCAGACAATGCTGAAGGCGGAGGAGACCTGCTCGCCCTCCGTCTCCTACTTCAAGTGCGTGCAGAAAGAAATCTTGCCATATATGAGGAAAATAGTTGCCACTTGGATGTTGGAGGTTTGTATCTTTCGGGGATTTTCTTTGCAAGCTTCGGCACCGAGATGCATTAAGCCGGAGAGCTGCTCCCCCATCTCCTGCCGCTCCCGGC
>NW_008794281.1:1011823-1012573 GCF_000699145.1 Aptenodytes forsteri
TTTTACCATGGCGGATTTCTAACGCCACATTTCTCCCCACTTTGTCACTCGTGACTTTCTCTTCCATTTTCTTTGATGCCTCCGTTTTTCCCTTACTTACCCGTTTCCCCCAACTGCATTTTCCCCCTCGTCTCCTTCAACCTTGCCCTGCAAAGCCTGGGGGGCGAGGAGGCGAGGTGACTTTCTCTTCCATTTTCTTTGATGCCTCCGTTTTTCCCTTACTTACCCGTTTCCCCCAACTGCATTTTCCCCCTCGTCTCCTTCAACCTTGCCCTGCAAAGCCTGGGGGGCGAGGAGGGGAGGGAAGAGGAGGGCGGCGGGACAAGCCTAGCTTTCGCTTATATTAAATTATTCTTCAACAATCTCTCTCCTTCTTCCAGGTTTGCGAGGAGCAGAAGTGCGAAGAGGAAGTTTTCCCCTTGGCTATGAATTATTTCTACAGATTTTTGTCGTTTGAACCCCTCAAGAAAAGCCGATTGCAATTGCTCGGAGCTACCTGCATGTTTGTGGCTTCAAAAATGAAGGAAACTATTCCTCTGACCGCAGAAAAACTGTGCATTTATACAGATAACTCCATTAGACCCGACGAATTACTGGTAATTTCACGTTTAATCACCTCAGGAAAAAAAAAACCAACCCAAAAACCAAAACCCCGCCGATTAGCAAGCCCCCCCCCCGGGGGGCCGGGGGGGGGGCGCCAGCCGTTCCCCGCCGCCGCAGGAGCTGGGAGCTGGGCGGCGGCCCGGGAGA